>NC_064616.1:697006963-697309994 GCF_023898315.1 Schistocerca nitens | reverse complement strand
TCCTCCAGAAGTGATTTAAGAGCTTACAACTGTACCAACGAGTGTTATCTCGACCGGCACAATAGAATGCTAGTACAATTAGAGGCAACAGAGCAGGTGTAACAACGTATTGTGGTGATGTTTGTTAATTTCTATCGAATTTCCTTTTGTTCTGCTGCCATAGAGCTGCCTTACAATATCATTTCTTAGGCGAGCTTAATTACATTGTTTAAGCATAGTATTTACAACTGATTACGTGTTAGAACTCATCACCGTACTCAGAACGGACGAGAATTACCGAAAAAGTAGCAGAAATGATAAACTTAATGATATTAAAGTAAAAATGCGGAATTTGGGAGAAATTTGTGACAAATGTTGAATCTTGTGGAATGGTGAAATTTTTGCAAAACTAGCTTTTATACTTCTTTTTCTTTGCATGTTAATGAATGCATCGGTGATTATGAATCATTGCAGTCGTCCCTGTTTGTGAAGATTTAGATGTATAAAATCATGACATTCATATGTGTCACGTGAAAATTACATTCAGGATGATTTTCACTTATTTTAATTGTAAGCTGTTCGGATGCAGAATAGTTCAAATGTGTATTGCAAGCTGCTTTCTTTTTGGGTCTTTGTTCTGATGATTTATCCGCAGAAGTTTCGACACGGGGTACTGTGACAAACACCTTAGTCTAAAAGCAATTCGCATCCCGTAGAGTCACATTATCTCGTTCGGTCTCGCGGCATATTCTGCGACTTACGATAGCTGCGACTGTAAACGGCAAAATCGCCCCATTTTCGCTGTTCTCTGTAGACAGAAATTTGATTCTGAAGTAATGACGAGTGGGAAGAATGATATAGGACAGTAATATTACGCATGATGTTATGCAGTCAAAAAGGTTAACAGCATTTTAGAATGTGTGTGTGTGTGTGTGTGTGTGTGTGTGTGTGTGTCCACGCAGCACAGAAAAATAGTACGAATAATGCTGTTGGCATGAAACATAACTCGAGGTTTGAATAATGTGAAATGTACATAACCAGAAGTCAAAAACAAATCGGACGAACGGCAACAATGGACCAGCCAGCGTACTGAAAAAGACGAATAAGAGTCAAAAAAACGCATACTCGAATTACCACAGACTGTGCTTAACTTCTTCTTCTGTAGTGGTCAATCCAAGGATTGGTTTGCAACAGCTACAATGGCAGCTTGTCTCCATTCTGTGCGTCTTTCAGCTTTTCTCTTTATTTCTTTATAGGTGTTACATCCCACATCTTTCACGATTTGATCCATGTACCTCAGTCGTCGTCTTCCTCTTGGTCTTTTTCCCTCGAAATATCCCTCTATGATTGTGTTCAGGAGTCCTTTATGTCTTAATAGATGGCCTGTAAATTGCACTCTTCTTTTAACAATGAAACTCCAGAAGCTTCTCTTCTCACCTGCTCTTTCCAGAACCACTTCGTTTGTGACCTTGTCGATACATTTTATTTTGAGCATGCGTCTATAGCACCACATTTCAAAAGAATTTAGCTTCTGGTATTCCTCTGTCCCGAGAGTCCATGTTTCACACCCATAGCATGCCACACTCCACACATGTGATTTCAAAAATCTTTTCCCGATTTCAAGGCTGATGCTCTTAGATGTTAATTTGTTTTTCTTCTTGTTAAAAGCAGCCTTTACTTGAGCTATTCTACTTCTCACTTCTGCCTTTCTCCTTCCATCCCTGGTAATATTACTGCCCAAATAAGTAAATTTATCAACTTGTTCAAGCAGTTCATTGCCTACATGAACTTGGACTTTCACTTGATCTTCTTTGTCGCATGCCATTACTTTTGTTTTTGCTTTATTAATTCTCATATTATATTCTTCACCCATAACTTTATCCATTCTATTCAGTAGGACTACAAGATCTTCTTCACTTTCAGCCAGGACAGTATTTCAGAATTTTCTGCGGTCACTAGCTTTTTTCGTAAATCTGACCATCAAAGAGGGTTAGCGAGCATAGCTAACAAGGGACCAGGCCTACTAATCATCACCGATTTTGTTGACATTGAGTGTATATTGGAGGGCTTTGCCACAACGAAAAGTGTCAGAAGCGTGAGCTCCTAATGGCCAACCGTTTAGAAGGAATAACATGTTTGGCGCGGGTCACGCGAGTCATGAGCCGTTTACGTCAGCGTAATCTCCAGGGAGTAGCTGGCACAGCATAATGAGTACAGTGGGAGTTGTAGGATCGTGGGATCGAGTCCCTCTGCGGAATTTTTTAATTTTATTTCAATTCAATTTTTATGTTACATACACCATAAATAAACGGAAATAATGATCAATATATTGTTTTTATTAATATTTTCAGAAAGCATGAAACGAAAAGCCAAAGAACAATTTTGGATTGAAAATAAATTTCCAGGAAGGTGTTGAAAGACATGCAAGAGAACATCGTATGTAAAGTTTGATAACGTTATTACTTTGCCGTTGATGGCTTACACGTCCTGGGGTGATATTCATCATAAAAGAAGAAGATTCAGTAAATATCTCAACGTCTTGCACACGTCATAGTCAGTGTATTTGTAAAATTACGTCCGAACCCTTAGCTGAGTTGACACAGCGGTCCCCACGGTTTATGGGGATATGATGATGGGGAAGTGGATATTGTGTTGTCCTCATTATCATTTAATTATGAACACGCAAATCGTCCAATGCGGCGCCTTCTGAAAAGACTAGCTATTCGGCAGCCGAACTTCCGCAGATGGTGGCTCCCGGCTATCGATGACATATGATCATTTCATTTCCTTTGTATAACTACGAGGTTGTTTTAAACTTTCTATAGAAAAACAGATTTGATTTATATCTTAGAAGGTTCTCTCTCATAGGACAGTTTGGAAGCAAAGCACGCATATTGCGTCATTTCGCCAAATATTGGCGAGGATTGATGATTATGCACAATGGAATGTATTGTCATGCAATCTTATCGGTATGCGATTTCTTTTTCTCTCTCGATGAGGTAAGGAAGGTTTGAGGTATTTGATTAAATATTTCACCTGTTGTTGTGATCTTCAGTCCTGAGACTGGTTTGATGCAGCTCCCCATGCTACTCTATCCTGTGCAAGCTTCTTCATCTCCCAGTACCTATTGCAGCCTACATCCTTCTGAATCTGCTTAGTGTATTCATCTCTTGGTCTCAATCTACGATTTTTACCCTCCACGCTGCTCCCCAGTACTAAATTGGTGATTTCTTGATGCCTCAGAACATGTCCTACCCACCGATCCCTTCTTCTGGTCAAGTTGTGCCACAAACTCCTCTTCTCCCCAATTCTATTCAATACCTCTTCATTAGTTATGTGATCTACCCATCTAATCTTCAGCATTCTTCTGTAGCACCACATTTCGAAAGCTTCAATTCTCTTCTTGTCTAAACTATTTATCGTCCATGTTTCACTTCCATACATGGCTACACTCCATACAAATACTTTCAGAAACGACTTCCTAACACTTAAATCTATACTGGATGTTAACAAATTTCTCTTCTTCAGAAACGCTTTCCTTGCCATTGCCAGTCTACATTTTATATCCTCTCTACATCATCAGTTATTTTTTGCTCTCCAAATAGCAAAACTCCTTTACTCCTTTAAGTGTCATTTCCTAGTCTAATTCCCTCAGCATCACCCGACTTAATTCGACTACATTCCATTATCCTTTTTTTGCTTTTGTTGATGTTCATCTTATATCCTCCTTTCAAGACACTGTCCATTCCGTTCAACTGATCTTCCAGGTCCTTTTCTGTCTCTGACAGAATTACAATGTCATCGGCGAACTGTTCTTTTGTTTCCTTTACTGCTTGCTCAATATACAGATTGAATAGCATCGGGGAGAGGCTACAACCCTGTCTTACTCCCTTCCCTACCACTGCTTCCCTTTCATGCCCCTCGACTCTTATAACTGCCATTTGATTTCTGTACGAATTGTAAATAGCCTTTCGCTCCCTGTATTTTACCCCTGCCGCCTTCATAATTTGAAAGAGAGTACTCCAGTCAACATTGCCAAAAGCTGTCTCTAAGTCTACAAATGCTAGAAACGTAGGTTTGCCTTTCCTTAATCTTTCTTCTAAGATAAGTCGTAGGGTCAGTATTGCCTCACGTGTTCCAACATTTCTAGGGAATCCAAACTGATATTCCCCGAGGTCGGCTTCCACCAGTTTTTCCATTCGTCTGTAAAGAATACGCGTTAGTATTTTGCAGCTGTGACTTATTAAACTGACAGTTCGGTAATTTTCACATCTGTCAACACCTGCTTTCTTTGGGATTGGAATTATATTCTTCTTGAAGTCTGAGGGAATTTCGCCTGTCTCATATCTTGCTCACCAGATAGTAGAGTTTTGTCATGACTGCCTCTCCCAAGGCTGTCAGTAGTTCTAAGGGAATGTTGTCTACTCCCGGGGCCTTGTTTCGACTTAGGTCTTTCAGTGCTCTGTCAATATTTCACCTGGCGATACAAGTTCTTGGGAATATATCTGTAATTCCAAATCTTTCTTTGGATTTCCTTTTCATACATTTTATGAAAATAATTATATATGCGTTATAATGAGCATTGCTTCGATTTAAGTGAGTGTAAATAATGTAAAAATTGTAATTTAAAGAAATGTTTGTGCATAAACTCGACCACACGACACTTAGATTAGCATTCTGTACCCCTATTGCACCAGCCGCTGCCTTGAAACTATGCTAACATACATGGATCATGTGTTACACATTCTGCGTCAAAAATTCAGTTTTCTCTGAGCCCTTGGCCATCTGCAGCTCACTCTTCTGTCACTTCCATATGCCACAATTTGAGATGAAATCGATGATGACGAGTAGGCGAGATCCCCTTGTAAGTAGGAACCAAGCTCGTCAGCGAAAGAACATAAGAGTATAGTCTAGTTCATTCAGTCCATCAATAAGGTTGCATCACAAAACACTTGCACTTTATCTATAAATTAGCTATCGTTTAGGTGATAGTCGGAGAAAATATGTGCTAAGTAATGCATATTGTCAACACTTAACTCAAGGACCTTTCTATGTTCTTTGATAGAAAATTATAAATCTTTGTGTGTTCGAACCTAATTTTTTATTTGGTTGGATCAGCTATTATAACAAGGTAGCCCACAGGACGCAAAACTGCACATGTGCTGTACACATGTGGGCCGACGCACTTCCAGTCTCACAAGGGGAGGCCGCCAATCGTGAAAATCAGATTCGATTCATACTGCGCATAATAAAAACTCATGGCCAGAGATGTAATGTGGCAAAGCACCAAGATGCACTTCTCAGCCGTTGTCGAGAAAATCGACAGTTAAATGAAACCGTTGCGGTGAAATACTCTCTACGATTAAAAATTTTCTACAGCGTCCTGGCGCAGCGATAAGCGCTCGGGTTCGTAATCCGAAGGTTGCCGGATCGAATCTCGCGCCATGCAATTTTTTTTATTATTAGTTTTCTTGTAATTCAAATATATATATATATATATATATATATATATATATATATATATATATAAACTATTAATGAATTGCTTATGCATGTTGGTGAAAGCGGGTCGCTCTCCAATTGTACCGCCTCCATTTTTCCGTAAAGCTCTCACGTCCGCACTGATTTTCGACGATGTTATAAGTTGCGCTAGGGGCCGCATCTACCTTCTTTCGAAGTTAGCAGGCAACTACGCTAGTTATGCGGCAGCTCGTTTCGGTCCATTCAGCATCTGCCCTTCAAGTGTAACGAGCGAGTAACGAAGTTTATATTTCATATCTGCCACAGCCAATTTGTGTTCGTGGGGTCTCTATTCTAATTCGAACGTTTGACTTACGCTATACTTATTCGTTTCGGAATATCGTTTCTACGTCTTCCGTTAACTATACATGGTTAACATTATGAAGACAATAACATTTGTGAAATACAACTTTGTTTGCGGAAAACAATGATGTTCGAAGTTGCCAGTTTTTCCAAGACAAACGACTTTCAACAACTTATTATATGCATAATTGTTGCAACAGATTGCCGGCAATTTATATATATATATATATATATATATATATATATATATATATATATAATGTGTGTGTGTGTGTATATACACACACATTTGAATTACAAAAAACAAATACTAAAAAAAATTGAATGGCGCGAGATTCGATCCGGCGACCTTCGGATTACGAACCCGAGCGCTTACCGCTGCGCCACGATGCTGTAGAAAGCTGTTAGTCGTTGAGAGTATTTCACCGCAACCGTTTCTTTTAACTGTCGATTTTCTCGAAAACGGCTGAGAAGTGCATCTTGGTGCTTTGCCACATTACACCTCTGGCCATGAGCTTTTATTATGCGCAGTATGAATCGGATCTGAATTTCACAATTGGCGGCCTCCCCTTGTCATTATTACCCGCTGTGTCAGGGCATTGCTCGGTCCTTCTCGGTAGAGTTTATTTAATGTAGCCGTGCGATGCGCCGCGACGCTGTTTCTTCTGGCATTTGGTGCTACATTTTTTTGGTTGGCATGATCTCCTTCAGTACGACAGAATCGTGTGTCAGCTGTGTTTGTCCTTCGCCATATGTTCTTGGTACGAAGGAATTTCAGTGGCTGTTTTCACAAAAAGAGGTAACCCAGCGGTCTTTCATCACACCCTTTTAAAAATTAATCGGCATTACAGATGAGAAGGGTATGAGTTGTCAAAATCTATTATGTTTTCGTATAACCGAGGGGTACCGCAAATTTTTGCATGGAGTGACGATACAACACCACGTAGAAAGAAGTTAAACGCTTCGCTGATGATGAAGGAGTAAAAAATTACAACGATTGGTACATGACTTTTATGGGATTCATTTCTTTGTAAATCAAGAAGCACTTTGCGATAAATTTGCAAGCATGGAGTACATGATGAAAATTACTGTTAGAAAAATAAATTTTCTGAAGTCGCACGCGTTTTTATGCAGTCGTCTGCTGTAGTTTTTGATGGAATTGAATGAAGAGCATGGAGGTGTTATATATTACTGCGAAGTATATTGATTGATTCTACAGGCATGTCTGTAAGGGTTTTTCGAATTAAGATACTCTATTGTAGAATTTATAGAGGAAAAAGGAAAGTAGGAAAGGAAATTAGAAAGTCTCGAATGGACTACTGACCTCGAATCTGAAGCGGACTTTACTGCACAGTGCCCAGAGTAAGAAGCTGCAAGCTGAGGAAAGACTTATTACTGGGCTTATGCGGATGTATCTAAAAAGAAAACTGTGTTGTGAGAGGGGCGACGTCTGAGAAAAAAACACCGCCCACTTTGCTGAGGTCATTGGCGTTATAGAAACGTGATTCTGAGGCATTAGTTGTAGCGTTGAAAACAAGAGTTGTTTTGAAGACACTGCCAATCTCACATCTGTTTTTGAGCTGGTTTCAAGACCATTTGCCCATTCAGCTGAGAGCACCCTTATGCACGTGGAGATGGAGCTGATCAATCTACAGTGTAATTCCCGTTTAAAAGGCTAATTCTTTTATGTTTAAACTGAAAAGCAGTTTCAAGTTGTTTTCTTTGGGAAGAGTTCCTGCATCTCCATAATGAGGTTGCAAACGTGATACAATGTTTCAGTCAACATATGTGCGTGAAACGCTTTTATCGATCATGAAAGTAAATAAGTCACGATTATATGGTAATCCGAGCGACGAAAATTTCCGAAATTATCTGCGTCTGTACGTATAATAAATACTTATATCTGGTACAAACTTTCAGTATGTCTTCAGCACGCCAAAAAATTAAATAATAATGAAAATATGTTTTGTTTGTGATGTGTGTTGATGAGAGACATGAAATATGAAACTAAGGCACATGCAAGAACCATGCAGAGCGTTTTCCAGTTTCCCCCTCTCTTCTCCTCTTCGCAATCAGACAGCACGATGTTGTAGGTGGCAGTGGGGGAGGGGAGAGTGTGTGACGTCATCAGTGCTCCGCCCATGTACAGGTGCTCAGCTCGTGTGCACAATTATTGGCCGTCTCTGCGGTCGTGCCATCCTTGAATCAAGTTTGATCCATATTTACGTTTCTGACTTCGTGCAACCAGCCCCAGCCTTTAGTGACAAAACTGCTTAAGTACCATGGTGCCAATGGCCTCACTACTGAAAGGGCCTTAAACCTTAAAGAAAAAGATAACGACATCCAAGTGGTTCCACTTGCAAAAATGAACAGAAATAAGCTTCATTTGCAGTGTGAGGTAAAATGTTAAACTGTCTCTGCGAGGCTAGTCACAGGTCCCTTACACCCTTCCAGAAGATTTTGGTGTAACTAAGATTATAGTAACCGAATTTCTATAATCTGTATTTTATAAGCTTCAGTCATTGGAGTTTTATATGGTGTACCAATTCCTTCAAATCTTTAAATATTCTCTTAATGCTTTGCAGAGGTTTCATCAAACTATCTTCAAAATATTTCTCTACCATTTCACTCTCGAATACTACATGGGAAAAACAATCATTTGAATCTTCATGTATGAGCTGTGATTTTCCTTATTTTATTACGATGATCAGTTTTCCGTTTGTAAGTCTGCGTTGACAAAATATTTTCGCATACAGAGGAGAAAGTTAGTTATTGAAAATTCGTGGAAAGACCCTCGCCTATTTCATGTTAATACAGAATGAGCTATACTTCTGTGAACTTTCTCGTTGTCATCTGTCAATTTTATTTGCAGAGGATCCCATACTGCTCACCAATATTTCGATGGCGACGGACAGGCGTGGGAAAGACAGTCTCTTTAGTGCATTTGTTGCTTCTCCGAATTCTTCTGTCAATAAAACGCAGACTTTGGGTCTCCTTCCCCAGTCCATTTTCTGTGTGATGGTTTCAGTTTAAGTTGTTCGTAATTGTAGCCCCTAGGTATCTAGCTGAAGTGACAGCCTTTAGATTTGTGTGATATCTCGTGTAACCGAAATTTAACGGGTTTCTTTTAGGACGTATGTCGATGACCTCACACTTTGCACACCATACAGATATTTTATATAGTTCACTTTGCAATTAGTTCTGATCCTCTCATGACTTCACTACACGGTAAATGATAGCATCATTTCCAAACAATTTGAGATGGCTGCTTAGAATGTCTCGTAAATCAATTATGTAGATTAGGAACAGCAGAGGGCCATAACACTTACTTGAGGAACACCAGGTATCACTTGTTTTACTCTGTGACTTTCCGTCAATTGCTACAAACTGTGACCTTTTGGACAGGAATTCATGGAACCAGTCGCATAACTAAGACGATTCTATATAGGCACTCAATATGATAAGCTGCTTATGAGGAACGGTATCAAATGCCTTCTGGAATTGCAGAAATATGGAATCAATTTGAGGTCCCCCATCTATGGCACTGATTAGTTCATGAGAATAAAGGGCCAGCTGTGTGCATATGAACGATATTTTCTGAATAGTGACGTCTATTTGTCAATAAATCGTTTTCTTCGAGATAATTCTTAATGTTAGAACACAGTATATGTTCCAGAATCTTACTGCAAATCGACGTCCCTGACATGGGTCTGTAATTCAGCGGATTTGTCCTATTTTCTTGCTTGTGTATTCTGTGACCTATGCAGCTATCCAGTCTTTAGGTGCACATCTTTCGTTAAAAGAGCGATTGTTTATGATTAATCAGTACGGAGCTACTATATCATCGTCCTGTGGATGGAGGCTAATTGGTCTGCAAAATGGACCGGAAGACTTGCCTTTATTACGTGATTTAAGTTGCTTCGTTACTTCGAGGATAGATACATCCATGCTACTCACGTTGGCAGCTGGTCTTGATTTGAATACTGGAATATTTAGTTAACCTACTTTGGTGAAGGAATTTCAGGAAAGCGTGTTTAGCATCTCCGCTTTAGGGGCGCAGTCATCAGTAACTTCACTACTGGAATCGCTCAGTTAAAAGTATTGATTGTGTCTTGCCACCAGTGTACGTTACGTATGACCAGAATATCTTCGAGTTTTCTGCCGGATTTCGCTGTGGAAACTATTAAAAGCCTCTCACAATGAATTTTGAGTTTTCGTAAAACATAGCTAATCCGGGAGATTTTGCGTTTTTTCAGTTTGGCATACTTTCCTCGTTATTTCTGCAACAGTGTTCTGACCTGATTTCTCTACCGTTAGGGATTAGTTCTGTCTCTTATTAATATATTTCATAGAAATCTTTCAATTCCCGTCAATACAATTTCTTTTAATCTAGTCCACATCTG
This sequence comes from Schistocerca nitens, assembly GCF_023898315.1. Lineage (NCBI taxonomy): Eukaryota > Metazoa > Arthropoda > Insecta > Orthoptera > Acrididae > Schistocerca > Schistocerca nitens. Next base: position 697,299,789 of record NC_064616.1, on the reverse strand, counting down.
GTATAAGCTTACATAGCTAGTTTGGAAGAAATGGAGACTGTCTCTTAAGAAAGCATCAAGCGAATTTTTATTTGCATTTATTTATATATATATATATATATATATATATATATATATATATATATATATATATATATATATATATATATATATATTCTGTAATTATTTTTGGTGGACTTGGATGTTACCGTACTCAGTCTCGCAACAACAACCTTCTGGACACTAATCCCTGTGTTCGTCATGACGCTCTCTCCTTTTTTTGCACCGGATTATTTGCTGTTAAGAGGCCAAGTACGCTTTTGCAACCATTTCCACTTCGAGTGGGCTCCTGAACTAATTGCTCAAAATTATTTTCAGAGAAAGCAGTTATTACCGATTTTAAATATGTATTTTCACCAGAATATTGCGAGTAGATTGAAGTCACCAAGTAGTCTGAGTATTTTAGCTATATGAAATGAGACTGAAGTTTTGTGTGAACCTCTCAGCATCCGTATCATTTGACTCGGGGATCGGTAAAAGGAACCAACCACTAATTTATTCCAATACTAACTCACAGGATTTAATTTCACTGCTAGATAAACAACTTCTAATAGCAACAAACGTGCCACTACCAACTCCATTTAATCCGTCCTTTCTGAAAACCGTAAGGTCCTTTGTAAAAATTTCTACCGAATTTATTTCCGGCTTTAGCCAGTTTTCATCACCTATAACGAGTTGAGCGTCAGTGCTTTCTATTAGCGCTTTGAACTCTTGTTCTTTTCGAAAACAGCTACGATAATTAACAACTACAATATCGGTGGTCCGTAGGTCTACTCTCGTCCTGTGTGTGCTCTGCACTCTTTGTCACTAAAGCCCTCTTTGTACTTCCGCGCGAACCGCTAACTTAATAAACCGCCTAGTCCAGTCCACACAGCCACCGCTACTCGTTTAGCCGCTTGCTGCGTGTAATGGATCCCTGACCTATCAAGCGCTTTACAGCAAATATTTACGAACTCTAATGCGGATGTTCATTTATCAGCATTCTGATTTTATTTTTATTTACTGTTTCTTTCAAAGAACTCTTACCTCTGAAATACTAAACAGATATGCTTCGTTTTATATTTTATTTCTTTGTCAGCTAACTATCATTTTTCAGGTCCCAAGTCTCCTTTCTTTGCCCATATGTTTAGAAAAAAAATTCTTTGAAACTCACGTTATTGACGTTATATTAATGCTCGAAACACATGTATTCACAAAATTCTTAGTTATGCGAAGGACTACATTTATATTTGTCATGAGTTAATGACTAGACTGTCTCTGTTTTTCAGTTTTACTTTTGTTTCGATTGTGCAGCATGCACGTAGTCTCGTACTGCCAAAAACTGAGGCTTTCTACCAGTTAAAAACACCACGTTCGTCTAGTACTGAATTCAGGTATAAAATTTCTGTACCAGTACCTTCATTATCCATACGACAAACTGATTGTCACCTAGCAATGTGCTCAATTTTTCCTTCTCTTGCATGATTACGCGACAAATTGTTTTATTGCTTGAGGTGGAAAATTTATCGTGTGATAGTCGTCACGTCAACCTGCTTCTCCGCTACATGAAAAAGTGGATCACTATGTTTCCCAAAAATTCTGTAGCGTCAGTTCAGAGTTTCTATAACGAACACATATTTCAGTGATAACTGGTATATCTGATGATCTCCGTGATTCATTTAAAGTTTAAACGTTGAAGGAAATCGACAGTTATAGTGATAATCGGTATGTAAACCACTCCTGTCATTCATTTCAAGCCTAAACTATGAAACACTATGACTGATCAAGTCACTTTACTTCAGTGCTTTATAATGTTCTACAACTATGATTTTCTTGCTTCTCAGCTCGCCAAAACTCTTTTTATCCACATCTTTACTCCAAAATCCACCTTACAGTATGTGGTGGTGAGTACCTCTTGCACCATTATAGGTTTCCAGTTGGGAACGGTGCGCGGGACGAACGACTGTTGCTAAATCTCCATGTGAACTCGAATCGCACAAATTATTCCGTCATGAGCGTTTCACGAGATATACACTGCCTGACAAAAAAGTGAAGCACCCAGAAGGCATGGCTGGATGTCAATGTAAGTTCGTGCACGTACACGAGATCGGTTGGTGTGTAAATGATTGGCTCTGAGTACTATGGGACTTAACTTCTGAGGTCATCAGTCCCCTTGGACTTAGAACTACTTAAACCTAACTAACCTAAGGACATCACACACATCCATGCCCGAGGCAGGATTCGAACCTGCGACCGTAGCGGTCGCGCGGTTCCAGGTTGTAGCGCCTACAACCGCTCGGCCACTCCGGGCGGCTGTAAGTGATTGGTATTTGCAATTCTCTGTGATGAGTAGAACGGCCACCAGAGTGCATTAATGTTTAGTGTCGTCACCACGCCTCGTAGTGAGAACACCAGCAGAAGTTGAGTGACCACTGAAGGACATGGGCCGGTCGCGGTGGTCTCGCGGTTCTAGGCGCGCAGTCCGGAACCGTGCGACTGCTACGGTCGCAGGTTCGAATCCTGCCTCGGCCATGGATGGGTGTGATGTTCTTAGGTTAGTTACGTTTAAGTAGTTCTAAGTTCTAGGGGACTGATGACCACAGCAGTTGAGTCCCATAGTGCTCAGAGCCATTTGAACCATTTGAAGGACATGGAGGTGCGAGGTACACGTGTAGTCAGCGATATCAGCACCTGACAAATTCAACATTTTCTGAAACGTGTCTGAGCCAAACCTGGAAGGCTGTACGTGAGAGTGGTAAATGTCCATTCCATACGCGACGTTTTATACCTGGTCGACTTTCTCTGTAAATAGTGAATGTAATTTTCGTATTGAATTTCATGCTGTCATATTTTTAACCAGCAGAGAAATGCAGTTCCCCTTCAACGATGTTACATATTTTTCACTTTCTCAGTTTTTTCCTTGACAACTGACACCGTTTCGAACTAGTATTGAAATTTTTTACATTTGTTACAGCATCATGTGAGAAAATTTATTAAATCCATAATTTTCGTTTGCTGTATCTAAAAGCTTTGCTTGCTAGTCACTTTATCAGTTCAGAAGTATTTATCCAATGACTATTAAGATAGAAACTTGCTGCATGGGGGCTACTTTTGGGCAATATTCCACTGCGGCAGGCTCAAATCCAAGGTTCTTTACTTTCGCTGTATCATTGTAGGCCTCAGTTTTGTCGTCTGGCCGAATTGAGCAGTTTGCAGATTTGTGGTCATTCAGTTGTGACAGTCGCCGGATGCTGAACTTCATAGGAACGTGATGGCAGAAATACTCGTCGTCAAGGTTCGGGTCAACCACGCCTGACAACCATAAAGGAGGCTCACCGTCTTGTGCACCATCCACACAGTAAGCCCTCCACGTCTGCGCCTGCTATCTGAGAACGAGTAGTGGACTCCTTGCGACATTGTGTGTCATCCCCCGCACCAGTGGGTGACACTAGCAGTAGCCGGACTACGGAATTACCGTGCCATGCGTAGGCTACCGTTAACATCGCAACACGAACGGCTGCGTTTAGAGTGGTGCCGTGACCAGAAGCTTGAATTACTCATGAACAGCGGCGCACTGTTTTGAGCGATAAATCGCGATGCTGCACTGTCCAGTAGGAACTTCTGGAGGGGCCCAGTGACGTCACGCTTCGCATCGTGGTGTGGGGAGCCATTGGGTATGACGGCTGGTAATTAGAGATGGGGGATCCGCTCCTGAACTAATTCATAGAGTTGAATCTTTCAAAGGAGTGAACAATCAGTGATTCAGAAAAAAAGAACGGTAGCTCCAAACGTTTCCCACAGCAGAGAGAGAGAGAGAGAGAGAGAGAGAGAGAGAGAGAGAGAGTCGGAGTATATCAGCGGCGCCTCTGCTGGTCAGAGCACACCGCACGCCACACACCACAGCCAGCGCCGGCCTCTGCCCTGCTTCTGCCTTGGCTGCCTGCATTGTGCAGTGCCCCATTGGATTTTGTGTTTCACACATGCCGTGCCGTCCCTGTGCTTCCTCTGCCGCGTGCAGTGTCTGGCGCACCTGAACTCCGTCAGCGATCGTTTCAGTCGCACGTCCTGCCCTCTGGGCGGTTGATGCGAGCAACAAGACAGAGAGCCTCCTAGCGGAGAACATAAGAACTACTTGCAACAACCTGCTCGCAAGAGAGCGGACGATTTGTCTCCGAGCGGGTGAGTGGTGGCTGTTCACCGCTCCCCCCACCCTCGGAACTCGCCCGCTCAACGCTCACCCCACCCTTCTCGACTCTAGCCAGAGCGTTGAGCAAAGCAACTCCGGTGTCACTCTGGTCTCTGCGCTCTTAGCTCACGCAGTAATACAGCTCGCAGCTCGACCTGCTTGACTCAGCGCCTCTGCATCGGAGTTCGTCTCTACTGGATATTGTTCTTCGTAGTAATACCGCTATGTATATTACGTTATTATGTTATGTATACATCATTTGTTTTTATTTCATTTTTATTTGTTTCAACTGATCAGATTAGGTTCCTGATGGCTCCTCTTACTATAGGGTTTTTTATTATGGTCACTCGAATTTACACTTTAATTACGAGCGAACCAATAAACGTATAGCAAAAGTGATACACCAATTTTTCCTTGTTTTATTCTGCGGAAGGCTATATGCGGCACTTTGGTCTTACAGTCAAATTTATATATTTTTTTCTTATTGTAGTACGGATTTTGCGATTTTAGGCGTCTTTGGAAGGAAATGTTCACTTTAAAAATATATGGCTTGCGATGTATTTGTACGAGGTTAATGAAATTTTAATACATTATAGCCAAATACATTGTTAATGTAAATCTCAAGTTACAACATTTTCCGATCACCCAAAAAACCACGATAGTGCAAAATAAATCAATAATCAAAAACTTTGTCATATCGTGGAAATTTCAATAAACAATACAAAATTCTTACTCATTATCTGTGTTACTTCAAAATTGGATCAAATAAGATCAAAATACAGGTATAGTACTGGAATAAACCAAGTTTAAAGGGCAATGTGCCTTCCATTTATTTTCTGTTGTGAATGAGTGGTGAGTCATGAAAAAGAGCTAATTCATTTCAGGGAGTGAACAGTTCTGATCCGATCTCTGAAAAGAACAGTTTTGCCCATCTCTAGTGGTAATGATTCAGAGAGCTATGATGGTCACAAACATTTTGCATGTTGATGTGTTCCGTCTTGCGACAGTGTCGTGGCGCCGTTTTTCAACGCGACAATGCTCGTGCACACATGGCACGTTTCGCTATGAACTGCATGATGGTGACGTACTACTGTAGCCACCATGAGCCCCATATTTGTCACAGACAGAATGCGAGTGAGCAGGCAGTGTATATACGAGAAACCAATACACTGACTTACGATTCTAGGAACGCCGACTCTCGGAATTTTAATAGTGAAATATAACTTGATGCACAAAGCCTCTCTTGTTGCACCCGCCACTGGTGTTGGATGAGTATCTCACTAACGTATTCGCACTTTCTGAACGAAGCAGTGTCGAAAAATACTGTGCTTCTTTCCATATTTCTTCCATCAGTCCTATCAAGTAAGGGTTCCAGACTAAGAAGCTTTACTAAAATATCGTTGGCACGGGGGTTTTGTGAGTTACCTCTTCCATCGTTGGACTACACTTCCTGAGGATTCTTCAAATAAATCTGTATGGCATTTGCCTTTCCTATTTTTAATTTTATCTCCAACCAAGTTTAAAATTTTATGATTACTGTGACTGTATATTACTTCTTTGTATCTCTGTTTCTTCCTTTAAAATTTGTTTATAACTTGTAGGAACTTACAGGTCTCACACAAATACGAGAGGTACAAGCAGTGTGTTGGTCTGATGTGAAAGTGTTTGTGTTCACAGTGGAATTAAAGTGACAGGATGAAGACTGTAATGAAACTCTATCCTACGCTGATACAGTTCTTTAGTGGACTATTATTACGTGGATTATTATTGCCACATACTTGATTCAAGTCATGGGGCCGATCTGCCATTTTTTTCTTTATATCCGATCATAGAAAGAGCTGTTTCTGAACAATAATAGTTACACAAGCTTACAGAAACTTTTTCTCAACACGTTAATACATCGCTAATAAGTGTTCTTATTGTGGTCTTCAATGCAATCGTGGATAAAGAGTTTTGACAAGATACGCTGCAGCCTTGCTACAAATCGTTGCTCCTCAGTCAGGTAACATCGCTGATTGACATAATTATTGTTATTGTTGTTAATGGAAATCTAAATATTGACTATTCATAATAGGTTAAAAACAATATAACAATATCATTCTGTTTAATGCAAGTTCTCCGATGACCTTTCACGACATTCGCCATGTTTTATGTTCAACTTCTAACTGTACATATTTTTGCTATGTTCCATTATTACTGAATTATGTTTTATGGAAGTATTCTGTATTCTGCGATATAATTAGGAGATAATTATAATTTTTCTTTACTATAATGCAGTTCTCTACTGTCGCTCAAAGTCACCACTTTTTTGAAATAAATTACTTTGAATGTTCTGTAACACGTTTCTGCGTTCCGTTATCGTATATAATGTACTTACAAAAGATATTTACAGAGTCTGAATGAGATCCTGATAAAAATATTGTTCACCCTTCGCGGCTAAACGTAATTAACTCTGAGCCTTGCTCATTACATTTCTGATGGAATAACACCAATTATCGTGTTATTATTTAGATTTCCACACAAGGTTGCCAATAACAGCAAATTGCATCGTCACTGCATTGTTGGAACTCGCCAAGCAATGCACTTACTTTACGCTCTGTAATTTGAAGCCATATAGCACCAGCTTTTCTTCTCAATTCTGTGAGTTGTGTATTTATAAAATTTTCAGAGGTTAAGGCGATATCACAAGTCCCTATCTCTTCTTATCATTAATGCGGTTATTAGCTGATCAGTGCTGTGTCAACACCCTCCACGGAGAAACTCTGTTCAAGGGATGACAGGGAAGCCTGAGGCTGTGGCGGCCTCTCGTGAACCTTATGAAGAGGCAGGCGGCTGAATAGAGACGTCTTATCTTCCGGGTACTCAGCTGGCTGGCTACTTACGCAAAAAGAAAAGACTGCGGAACGTGATGATCATATCAGTATTTGACTTGTGCAGCCCACCCGTCTTCGTCTTGGGAGAAGCTGGGGATGTGAGTATTTGCCCTGGGCAGAGAAGGAAGTATCCGTGGCATCAGTGAGAGTCGGTTAACAAAAATTAACTTTGAACGACGGGAAACCATTTTACTGCTGAGATGGAATTTTAATTTGAAGACTCGTGTCTTCGAGAAATGTCAGATAATATGCAGGTAGGTCCAGCCAGATTACCACATCGAGGAACTTATTGTTAGACTAATTTGACAATAGCGACGACAATAGTGTTTGCGGTTCATTGACAACGATAATACAAGTTTCTGTACGTTGTGACAGGAGGAAAAAGACGCTGTGAGGTGGCGTAATAATGTTTGCTGTAACGTAGCTTTCATTTAGGTAGTTGCGTTGATACTCGCTGAAGGGACATTGGCTTCCTCGTGAAAATATTCCATTCATTCAGCAAATTCAACACCTTTTGAAATGTGTTCGAGCCAAACTTGGAAGGCTGTACGTGAGAGTGGTAAATGGCCATTTCATACGCAGTGTTTTATACTTGGTTGGCTCTCTTTGTAAATAGTGAATGTAATTTTCGTACCGAATTTCATGCAGTCATATTTTTAACAAGCAGAAAAATGCAGTCCTACTTCAACAATGTTATACATTTTTCACTTTCACAGTTTTTCCTCGAAAACTGACACCGCTTAGAAGTAATATTTAAATTTTTTACATTTCTGACTGTATCATGTAAGAAAATTTATTACATCCATAATTTTAGTTTGCTATATCTAATATGGCCTTGCTTGCTAGTCACTTTCTCAGTTCAGACATATTTATCCAATGACTATTAAGATAGAACCTTCCTACATGATGGCTACTTTTGGGCAATAGTCCACTGCGGCAAGCTCAAATCCAAAGTTCTTTACTTTCACTGTACCATGTGCTAAGTTCTCCCTATTGGTCATGGACTGTGCGGCTGGTCCCGGCGGAGGTTCGAGTCCTCCTTCGGGCATGGGTGTGTGTGTTTGTCCTTAGGATAATTTAGGTTAAGTAGTGTGTAAGCTTAGGGACTGATGACCTTAGCAGTTAAGTCCCATAAGATTTCACACATTTGAACATTTTCTCGCTATTGTTTACCGCTGTTTCATGGAGCGATGACCTTCTCTTCCAAATTTGATTCTTGTCATAGTACTACAATGCCACTCTGTTACTGTATCATTAAGTATAGGTTATCTTTATGAGCCGAAACATTATGAATACCTCCTTAACAGCGTATTGGTCAACCTTTGGAACGCAGTACAGCAGCGATACTGCGTGGCATGGATTCTACAAGTCCTTGCTTGGTTTCCGTACGTATGTAGCAACTAATTTCTACGCACAAGTTACAAATTTCCTGTGATTCACGGGCTGGTGGTTGGTGGGCGTGGAGTTGGCGCCAGATAGCGTCCGGGAAGTGTTCCATCGCGTTCAAATCAAGCTATTTTGGTGGCCAAGACACCACTGTCATTTCACTACCCAGTTCTTCAAATAGCTGCATCACGATTATGGCCTTGTGGCACGGACAATTATCCTTTTAGAACATGCCATCGCCGTCATGGATGACATTACTCATGATCGGATTTAGGCGGTCCGGAATAATGTTCAGCTAGTGGTCACGGTGCTTTCGATTACTAACACAGGTCCCCAGAAAGCCCAGGTCAATCGCCCCCCTTCCACTCCCTAGCATAATATTGCTCCCGCCCGGTGGCATATTTCGAGCAGCCATATACCTGGATGATAGCGTATCCACACACAACCTTCGAGCCGGTGTAACAAGAAATGTCATTCATCAGACCAAGTGACACTTTTCCATTGATCTGCGGTCAAATCACGATGATCCTGTTCTCAATGCAACTGTAACTGACGACGTCGTTGCGAAAACATGGGAACACGTAGGAGTCGTCTTCTGCGCAGCCCCAACGTCAACAATGTGCACTGAACGGTATGTTCCGAGACACCAGTGCTCGCATCACCACCGTACTTTGTCGGCAGATTTGTCATTGATCGCCGCCCATTCTGCTTCACTGAACAGGCAAGCCCCGATCTCCATGTTCGGTGATGAGGCCTGTACGCCCAAAATATTGTTGTCGACTCGTGGTTTCACCGTCCTTCACCAATGCTCACAAAAGTAGCACACGAACAGCCAACCAGCTTCGTAGTTTGGGAAATGCTCATATCTTGGCACCGGGCCATAAGAGTCGGCGGTTTGCAAAGTCACTTACGTCGGTTGATCTTGTAATTTGGAGCCCTTGTCGTTGCAATAATTAGTTTCCATTTCTCTTTGCCTGCTTATACACTTTCCTCCATCAGATGGATTAAAAAATGGCTCTGAACACTCTGGGAATTAACATCTGAGGTCATCAGTCAGAGCTTAGAACTACTTAAACGTAACTAACCTAAGGACATCACACACATCCATGCCCGAGGCAGGATTCGAACCTGCGACCGTAGCGGTCACGCGGTTCCAGACTGAAGCGCCTAGAACCGCTCGGCCACTGCATCCGGCCAGATGGATTCAATCCATTGCTGAGCAGTGGTCCAAATGTTGTGGCTCATCAGTGTATCTTCTATGAGATGAGAAATATTCTATTTACTGTTCATACTGAAATCTGCATTCGAAACGAATTACTTGTAATAACAGTAAAACAATAATAATTATAATAATAACAGCAGCTGCGTTAGTGAAGCAGTAATTACAATAAAGTCGTTTCTAAGAAAATTGTGATGAGTAAATATCACAACATTATTAGGAATGACTTAACTGTAATAAGAGTTTTCATTAAAGTAGCAACTATTATTATTATTATTACACCACATAACTCATTTAAGATGTATATTTCTGTATAAACTGTAAATAGAATGGAATGTTGCCTGTGTATGCTGTTCTGTGGCTTCAGAAAATTGTGTGAAATTCTTGCGATCGCAAGAATGATCCACTAGAGCTGCTTATTTTATGTTTTATTTGCCATTACCGGTTCGAAAAAACATAGCGTTTAGGAATCGTTCGAAACCAATGCTGACAAATAAAATATAAAATAAGCATTTTGATGGATTATTCTTACAATGGGGTGCATTTTATGTAAATAGAATCACTAAGGAGAATTGTTTGAATATCAGGGCAGATAAAATGAATATGTAAGTGAATAACTAAAATACTACCTCTGAAAACCTATCTAGACTTATCGTTGTGATGATCGCAATGACAATTTCGTTTTTTGAAATCACTTTCTGAGATAAGGGCTGTTAGAAAAGTTTCTAGGATTTGTGGTTTCTCTGTCTCGTGCAACTCTTGACCGACTGAATTCTGTTTCGGTCTTGCGTTATCAACCATGTATCATCCACTACTGGATGAAGGTCCCTTTCAGACTTCTCCATTCAGTACTGACTTCAGTTTTGCGCGTACAAGTTTCTCCAGCTTTTCATTTATGGCGCCAACCCATATTCCGTTAGTTCATCGTCTAGGTCTTTTCTTATCACGATGAATTCGACACATAACCTCCCTTGCGATATTCCGCCACTTTGTCACACAATATGGCCAGACTGTTTAAGTACTGGCGGTATACCCTGGCTACAGATTTCCCGTTTAATCCACATTGGCACTTAAGTTCTGAATAATGCATTCAGTTTCTCAAATGGATTCCAAACCATAGCTAGCCATGTCCGTCTGGTTGTTGTTAACAGTTGTCCTACATATACAAACTGATCAACTGATCCCATATCTTCAACAGTAATCATCCCTGTCTTGCAGTCGCCAAATGATTTAAAATTATTTTGGTCTTATTGTAATTAATCCTCAGACCAGCTGTTATACGTTCACTGTTCAGTTGTTCCATCCTCTGCTCAAGTTCCTCGGGATCCAAGGGAAACAAAACAATGCCATCCGCAAACTGAAGGTGGTTCAGGAGAGGTTTTTTCTATGCAAATTCCGCCTTTTATCAGTTTAACGATTTTGATTCCTCTTCCCGATATGCAGAAGATAGTTTATGCGAAATGACGACACTTTGTCCACCTGATTTCTCAATTCAGAATTTTTCACTTTTTTGATGTTATCGAATGAATGCTGTAGCCTTGTTACAGATATTTAACAAACATACCTAGGTAGATGCTATTTATTGATTCTGAAGTCCAAACAACACAAATTTTATTGTGACAGAATGAACGCTTCATCATGGTCCATAAAATCCACACCGAATGGTAATTGTTATTAGTTGATTCTTTCTATAAATTCCTCAGACTTGTAGGTGGCCCATTGTGCTACACATATTTTTAAAGCCAGCTTGCTCTTCTCCCTGGACATAATCGTAAGTTTCTTCTAGACGATTAGTAAGGATTGTTGCAAAAATATTGTATACCGTAAACAAATTATTAATTGGTCTAGTTATTCCTACCCTACCTGCTCACTTTCTTGTTGAATACAACAATCACAATATCATTCCAGCTGCAGGGTACTGTTATCTTAAGCAAAATGTTTGTGAATAACTTCCTTTTACCACCTTAGTTCTTCTTTCATCATTTCTCTTACTATGCAGTCATTTCGAGCGATTTTTCCTCTTTCCGAGCGACGTACTGCTTTCGCTAATTCAGCTGTATAAGAAACAATTTATGCACTTCCGATAAGCTGTTCAGTTCTCTCTCATAAATATAACTTTTACAATATGAAAAAATTAACTAAATGCGTAAAAGATAATTATTTTTGCATAGCAAGAAACTGACTCAGTTATGCGGAGTATATAAAATGTACGTGAGTCATTACTGCAGGCACTATCACGCTCAGAAGTTAACGAACAACCTTAACTGCGATCCGCCTGATCTTCATGCAGCCCACATAGCATAACTGTTTTTCTGGAGCTCCTACCTCTTTTCGGTACAGTCGTTTGAATTTGCAAACTGGTTACCACAGTTGACCACGTGACTACTATGTTCTTTATGGCAATAGCTCCAGATGTAAATTAATACCACGATACTACAAATATCACGGAACAGTTCGTAGCACTTGCAAAATCGAATTTATTACAGTTAGCGACATATCTAAAACGTTACCACTCCCATTAGTATGTGCGACAGTTGATGCCCTTAACTCAGTCACGTAACTCATTCCGTAATATTCGTTCAAAACTAAATTTTTTTGTGAATAAGAGATTTTTCAAGAATATCTGGTCTCCCAAAGTTCGATGATAATTCGAAGTACTCTCGCTTTCTAAAAGGTCTGTCAATCATCTATTAATCGCCGTTAGCGTAAACTGTTTAACCGCTATTAACAACGTCAAATGCTCTAAGGAAACCTCACCAACAACAATGTATCACGAGTAATTTCACTGTATTCATGATGGCCGTGTAACTCGAAAGTCATCTATCCCCATTTTTATCAAACACAAAGAGATATAATAATCATGAATAGTTAGTTGTGCATATGTTTGAAGTTTAAAAGACATGACCAACTGTTTTGTTCTGGATATGGATTCAAACCCAATATCTATGAGCAATGCAAACTAAGCAAAACTTTCGTATCTGACAGAGACTCGAACACGGGATTGATCTTCATTGCTGACTACACGTGAAGAGATGTGATATACCTAATTTTTAACTAGTATCACTTAGCAAACCTGAACCAGAAATTACATGGCGAAAATCTTCCTATTGGAACGCGGCTCCTGTCCAGTTGCAGTTGCAGTTAACTAACCACCAAAGATGTAAAATATGGTTTGATTCACAAGTAACAAACTTGAAATAACGTAACAAAGTTTTGTGTTGAACGGGGTTTCGAACCAAAGACCCAATCGGATTGTTCCGTAAACACAGTCAATTGTCAGATACCGAAATTTTGTCAGCAGTAGCGAGATGTTAGGACCTGAAGCGACGATATGAATGAATAATTTCTGCCTTCCCAGAATTCGAAAACCGTTATTTACAGCAAAAATTGGACGTTAAATATACGTTTCTTTCACCTGTAGCGAGATGTGCGCAAATTTCAACTAGAAATAACGTGACTAACAAGGGAACCTCCCATCGCACCCCCCTCAGATTTAGTTATAAGTTGGCACAGTGGATAGGCCTTGAAAAACTGAACACAGATCAATCGAGAAAACAGGAAGAAGTTTTGTCGAACTATGAAAAAAATAAGCAAAATATACAAATTGAGTAGTCGATGTGTAACATAAGCAACATCATGGATACGATGATATGAAGAGCGCCGTGGTCTTGTGGTTATCATAAGCAACTGCGGGACGAGATGACCTTGGTTCAAGTCTTCCCTCGAGTAAAAATTTTAACTTTTTTATTTTCTAGCAATTGACGTGTGTCAATTATCAAAGTTCAGGCACTCACACAATCAACTTCGCTCTCGAAAATTCCAGGACATGTTCAGATTTGCTTGGACATATGCAGGATTTGACGGTCTACACACGGAAAAAATTGGAAAACGTTAAAAACATATGTTTTGACAGAGCACAGGGAAAACTGTGTGACTGTGAAACTGTTGCATTCATTTGTTGCAGTTTATGTGACAAACTCTTATGTTTTCATCACTTTTTTGCGAGTTATTATCACATCCACAAGAAAACCTAAATCGGGCAAGGTAGAAGAATCTTTTTACCCATTCGCCAAGTGTACAAGTTAAGTGGGTCGACAACATATTCCTGTCATGTGACGCACATGCCGTCACCAGTGTCGTATAGAATATATCAGACGTGTTTTGCTGTGGAGGAATCGGTTGACCTATGACCTTGCGATCAAATGTTTTCGGTTCTCATTGGAGAGGCACGTACTTTCGTCTACTAATCGCACGGTTTTGCGGTGCGGTCGCAAAACACAGACACTGAACTTGTTACAGTGAACAGTGAACAGAGACGTCAATGAACAAACTGACAGATCATAACTTTGCGAAAATAAATGAAGTAAAATTTTCACCTGAGGGAAGACTTGAACCAAGGACCTCTCATTCGGCAGTTGTTCACGCTAACCACGGGACCACGGCGCTCCTGAACTGACACTATGCATGACGTTGCTTATCTTGCACATGGACTACTCGGTTCGTATATTTTACAAATTTTTTCCATAGTTCCACATAACTTCTTCCTGTGTTCTCGATTGACCTGTGTTCAGTTTTTCAAGGCCTATCCACTGTGCCAACTTATAACTAAATCTGAGGGGGGTGCGATGGGGAGGTTCCCTTGTAAGATTTAAATGCTGACTGAAAATCGAACTCCGCACATGTCGTCGTTGACCACACACGAAGAGACGTTACCTATCGAATTCTTTTTCAGCAGTAGTTAGGAGCGGCATGTGTGATTCTGAAATGATGTGCATAAAAGTTCTGTGGCTTCCTGGGAGTCGAAACAATCCCATGTCGGTATTGCTGACAGTGAATGAAGAGACGTTAAACATCAAAATTTCCACCAGCAGTTTGGAGTGCTCATATTATGCCTTGAAAAGACATGATGAAAATTTTGAGCTGGACTAGGATTCTAACCCAGACACGCCCCTTACATGGAGACACTGAGATGCTAGGAATCTTGAGTGTTAAAAAAAAATTGATAGAACTGTATCGTTATGAGAGGATCTAATCCTGCGAAAGGGAAGATCCGTGTTCGAATCCCACAAGGGGCGAAAGGCATGTTAATTATTTTCGGTAATATACCAATTTCATGAGACAGACGTTTGAGGTCCATACGGAATTGCCAAGCGTATTTCTAGTGTGGAAAGACAACAAAACTTCAAGTTATGTTTCACTGTGTGGGATTATAACTTATGAGAAATCCAATGTGGAAGTTGGGGATGGGTGTAGCAATGGGGGTTTATAGGTGTACGATGATGGGTAGTCTGTTAGTCTTCTTTATCGCTTCCTATGTGAGGTGACTGTCTGCTACGAGGAAATTAAATCGTTACATAACAACGTAAGCATGATGGTTCAAATGGCTCTGAGCACTATGGGACTCAACTGCTGTGGTCATAAGTCCCCTAGAAATTAGAACTACTTAAACCTAACTAACCTAAGGACAGCACACAACACCCAGCCATCACGAGGCAGAGAAAATCCCTGACCCCGCCGGGAATCGAACCCGGGAACCCGGGCGTGGGAAGCGAGAACGCTACCGCACGACCACGAGATGCGGGCACGTAAGCATGAGTAGCATTGCTGTGATGAGGTTGTGTCCTGTGCGGCATACAAAGGTGGTAATGCTGTTCACAAACTTTTCGCTGCCGAGTGCTTTGATGGACGACTATTCAACACTGAAGCAGATGACCGCAAGACGGTTACTAGAACAGTGGAACAACCTGTTCAGGAAAAAGCAAAGGTTTCCGAATGTTAATTTAAACCGAAGTGGGAACTTCCTTATATTTTTTAATCATGACGAGAAAGCCAAATATCTAATCTGAGACACAGTAATCACGTGAATAAGAAAATAGCCTACTGGAAGACATTACAGCAAATTGCATTCAGAAAAGTATAGTGAAATCAAAGGGGACGCCAGAGGAGAAGAATTAAGGTAGTTGGAAACTTCTGCAGGAGACAATTCTGTAACCACAAATGAGGTTTGTAACAGTAATTTAGCATGTTTATTTTGGTTAGAAGTCCTGCGAAACGAACCGAAATTTGTTTACATTCCTCTGAAATGTGTATTCCTTTTCGTTTGTATTATTCCTAATACAATTATTTTCCTCTAATTTAGGATGAAGAAGATGAAGGATGTTGCTACTTATAAAGTTGCTCTACGTTTAGCAAGAGCTGGGAGGCCGTTTATGGAAGAACCATTAATAAAGAATATTTTGTTGTTGGTAGTAGAGACGATGAATCCCACATTAGCTCTCGCATACAGCAGAATACCACTTTCCAGTACGACAATGTCTCAGTGAATCAGTGACATTGTCGGGATTTAACATCAACAATTTGCAGCCATCTCACTTGATGAGACCACGAGTATTAACGACACGGCTCAGTTAGCCATTCTTTTCCGTGGGCTAGGCGACGACTGGCATGTAACGGAAGAGCTCGTGGATTTCGATGACGGATACTTCTTCAGGGGCGGATATTTTAGAAACGGTAGAGAAGGCAGCTAAAGGAATAGGACTCACTTGGGAAAAGCCGTTCTCCGTAACCACAGACGGGGTGCCAGCAATGCACGGAGAAGCAAAAGGTTTTGTTGGCCTTCAGGAGAAAAAGCCTAACATGCCGAATTCACCTTTCATTCCCTGGTTTAGACACCAAGAGGCTCTTTTTACAAAAGTTATCGGTCTTCAAAACGTGATGAACGTTGTAGTGCTTATCGTGGACTGTATTCGTTCTCACAAGCTTATTCATCAGCCGTTCAAAGAAATTTTGATTTCATTTGAAGAGAAGTATCTAGATACCCCTACCATGATACCCCTACCATGCTGAGGTGCGCTGGTTGAGCCAAGGAAAAGAGAATTACCGGGTTTTTCGTCTACGCCACGCCGTGACTCAATTTTTGGAGGCCAAATGACGGTTAGAGCCATTTTTGCATGACCCTGAGTGGGTAGATGATTTAGGATATTTAGCAGACACTATGGCCCTCCTAAATGATTTAAGTCTCAAAATCCAAAAGAAAATACTCTCTTAAACGTTATAGTAGGCAAAATAACAGCTTTCAAATGGCTCTGAGCACTATGGGACTTAACTTCTGAGGTTATCAGTCCCCTAGAACTTAGAACTACTTTAACCTAACTAACCTAAGGACATCACACACATCCATGCCCGAGGCAGGCTTCGAACGTGTGACCGTAGCGGTCGCGCGGTTCCAGACTGTAGCGCCCAGAACCGCTCGGCCACCCCGGCCGGCAAATAACAGCTTTCCAACGTAAACTCCAGCTTCCGAAAAAGAGCCTCCTGAGCTACGTAAGCGATATATAACTTTTACGTTTAAGAAGAAACGTAAGTGAAGAAGCGCACTTTGAAAAATACGTCGAAGTGCTACAATCTCTCGAAAATGAGGTATGAGACCAATTACAGGTAATGTGCCGATATACCACTAACAGCAAAATAAAGTCAATTTCGTTAAATGTTTATTAAAGCATATCGACTTTCAGTACTTCAAAGCAACTTTACAAATTAATTCCGTTTATTAGCGTATGGTTTTGTTTTTGTTACTGGAAATTAATAACCTGCAGCAAATACTCGATGTGTTTTTAAAGCTCTTTTCGACAGCAACTGAAAGTGCGTCTCCCGATATACATTTCAGACTAACAGGTTTACAAATAGATGATCAAAGGAAGGATTTATATTATAGTGGCACAGTTAGTCTCTATTTCTACCAGAATTTGTCGATGGAAGAATTGCCCAAGCTGCACAGAGAAGCAACGAATATCGTTTCTGTATTTGGTTCCACATATGTATGTGACAGTTTTTTCTGTTTTTCCTTGAACGAAAACTAGATCGCGTGCAAGTATTTCTGATTGTAATTAAAAGAAAAAAGAATGCTCTAAAATTAGTGTCAGCACATACCTTTTAGCGAGAAAGTAGACGAGACAATTTGCTTTTGGAACAAAATTTAAAATAATAATAATAATAATAATAATAATAATAATAACAATAATTATTATTGTTATTTAAATCTCTTTTGCACTGATAATCTTGTCCCACCAAACTAAGCTCTCCGCCCACTGCAAATAAACATTTAGCAATGACAAAGGGAACAGCGGTAAAGTTTTGGAAAAGGTCGAGAAAGGGCGAGCGAGCGACAGAAGCCCAAGAAAACAGAGAGCGCGTGCTATTGCGCAAAGTCGAGGAGTGGGGATTTGTACTGTGTCAACATAGCGAAGCCGTCTTCTGCACTCTACACTATGCGATGCGCTGGTGCAGTCATCTTGAGAGGCCCTGGACTAGAGGCTAGATTGGGTAACAACACAGGCAGAAGTGTCAGCAAGTAGAAGCGCTCTCGCCCGTAACCTTTCATACACTTGTAATTTTATTTTACTTAATAAACCAAACGCCATTTAGTGTCACAGGACACTTATTCCATCCTTTTTTTTTTGAGGTGGAGATGTTGAGTATATTGGTTCTGGTCTGGGACTTGAACTCGGATCTCCCCTTCCCCTGGATTTGATCTCTTCATGATCATATAGTTCCTTCAATTCTTTGTCTGCTCATGATTCCAAACGCCTCAATGTCTCCACATACGGCGCGTATCTGATTTAGAATCCTCGCTCAGCACAAAAACGTTCATCATGTCTTTTCAATTGTTAGCAGGAGCACACCTAACTTCTGGTGGAAAATAGGATTGATTTTTACGTATCTTCTCACGTTTTCATAAACTGATAGTTACTGGTGAAAAGGAATTCCATAGTTAATGTCTCTTCGTGTGTAATCAACGACGACCTGTGCGGAGCTCGATTGGCAGTCAGCACTTAACTCTTAGTCACGTTATTTCTAGTTCAAATATGCGAAGTTCTCAATACTGGTAAAAGAAACCTATATTTCACTTTCACTTTCACTAGAACACAACGGCGATAGGTGCCGGGTTTGAATCCAGTAAGGCAAAAATTATTTATTCATGTTGTCGCTTCAGGTTCAAACGACTCGCTATCGGTGGAATAATTCGATGTCTGACGTTTGATGTGCCTAGTTTACAATCGGCTTACGTGCCGGGTTCGAATACCCAGTCAACACAAAACTTTACGTCATGTTATTTTACGTTTTTTACTTGTGAATAAAACGATATTTAGATTTCGTGGTTAGTTAACTGGGACAATAGTGCTGGACAGGAGGCCCGTTCCAGTAGGAAGACTTTTGCCATTAAATTTTAAGTTCAGATTTACGAACTGATACTAGTTAAAGGGAAGTATGTCATGTATCTTTACTCCTAGGCAAAAATGTAAATCAGGCCTTTGTTCGAGCCCGTCAGGCACGAAAGCTTTGCTTACTTTGCACTGCCTATAGATACTGGGTGTGAATTCATTTCCAGAACAAGAGCGCTGGTCAAGTTTTCTGACGTTCAAACATATGCACAACTAATTGCTCATTATTTTTAGTGTCACTTTGTGTTGGATAACAAGAGCGATAGTTGACTTTCGAACTGCACCTAGTTTCACATGCCATCATGAATTCAGTTAAACTGATGGTGATACATTGTCGATGGTAAGGTTTCCATTGATCGTTTGACGCTGTTAATAAGAATGTCGCAACTAGTTAGCTAATTAACTAGTTCATGCAATCAACAGCTAATAGGTGTTTGGAAACCTTTGAGAGTGCAAGAGCATTTCGAATTATCACTGAACTTTGGGAGTCTACATACTCTTGAAGAATCTCTTACTCGCAAAAAATCTAGTTTTAGGAAAAATATTACGAAATGATTTATATGGTTAAGTTACGGTCATTAGTTGTCTCAAGTACTAATGAGAATGAAAGCATTTTAGAAATGTCACTTATTGTAATAAATTTGAGTATAAAAGCGCTAAGGACTTTCTGATCTCTAATAAGGTGTTCCCTGACATTTGTAGTATCGTCGTATTAATTTAGATCTGTATTTATTGCCATAAAGTGGTCAACAGTGGTAAGCATTTCGCATAGCTAAATGACTCACATGAAAAGAGACTAGAGAACCAGCGAAACAGTTACGTTATGTGGGCTGCACAC
The DNA here is from genome assembly GCF_023898315.1 of Schistocerca nitens. Lineage (NCBI taxonomy): Eukaryota > Metazoa > Arthropoda > Insecta > Orthoptera > Acrididae > Schistocerca > Schistocerca nitens. The sequence continues at coordinate 697,280,048 of NC_064616.1, read as the reverse complement.
ACGTCAGGCAGAATGTAATTCAGGTCGTTTGGATATTTTTGAGTAAGATAGAGAACACGTTCACGCAAAGAAATCTTTTACAGCAGCTGGTGGTGAGAAAGGCACAAAACGTAGCAACACTTCAGGAGTGTTATGTGCTCGGTTAACTAAAGGAAACGACGTCTCTCGAAATGAGGAGACTGTTTTGTTTTCAGCCTCCAGTCGGTCACGAAATTAAAATCAAAGTGAAAAACTCGGTGAAGCTTTGCGCATATGAGTTGCGCAGTCTCTCTGGTACGTCCGTCTATCGCGTCACATCGCTGTTTTCAGTTCTGGCGCACAGTGGCCACAGGTGCCTACAAAATTGTATTTCCCGCAATGTGTGAGGGCCTGCTTTCTCTTGATTTCATGCACTGTAGCCCACACAACATAGCTTTTACGCATGTACTTCTTCTCGACAATTCTCGGCCGCATTACTGCAGGTGCAATAAAGACGATCCTGCAGGGTTTCAAACGGAAGTGCTAAATCAATCTCCGTACGGCCTAAACTGGAGTCCCCTGATTTTCATCTCTTCGCCCACAACGAACCATTGGCTATGAGGACAGTATTTTGGCAAAGACAACGACCTGCAGATCAGCGTAGGGAATTGGTGGAAATCACAGATGGCTGTCTTCTATGACAAGAGTGTAATTGTTACCACGCTATGACAAATCTCTAGTCGGAGCAATGAGAAGTAGATAAGTATATGAAAGAGATAGCTAAATGTTGCAAGAAAAAAAAAACATTTTTGAATTGCACCATGTTTTAAATTCCGCGAAAGATCGGAAATTGAAAACAAAAATAGCCCTGATAAACTATAGCTTGCAGTTTTTCATTACAGTAGTTCATGCAATTTTCTTTACTACTCGCGTCAAAGTACTTATTTAAATGAACCCAAACGATTCTTCTTATTAGAGAACAGCGTTCTATCGGCATGTAAGTCAGACGGTACAGGCCACATATTGCAAAACAAGCCATGAAACGCAATGCGTTATCATACCAATGGAAGTTTTAAACGAAGATAACGAAATTTTAAATAACCTCTACTGCCGGAAAAAATATTAGTGCACCTGGGAAAACGATATTGACTTTCATCCGATGACAGCATGTGCCACCTGTGGGGTAGTGATATACTGATAGCGGTTTCAACGTCGTCCGTCAACAGATAGCGTAGTGACATAGCTACGAGAGTGCCATCTGTGTCTCCCCTTTAATAGGTACTACTCACAGCCAGAAGGGTTAGTGTATTTCAGATTTGTGAACCGAGCAGGCAAACATGCCACGGAGACGCACTTCTGCTTCCTACAGCCAACTGAGCGAGTTTGAGAGAGGTGAAATTGGGGCCTTCCGAGTGGCCGGATGATCTTTTCGGAGAATTGGTACACAAGTTGGAGGTGCTGGTTTCAGTGTCACCTAAACATTCTCACACCTGTCGACGAGGTTCTGAACGTACACGCAGCACAGACGCCAGCCAGGATCGTCGTATTGTAAAGACAGCAGTGCCAGATCGTACTGCTACGGTGGCTTGTGAGCCAAGTCGTGTCAACACGAACTGTTGTGAACCGGTTATTGGCAGTGGGACTACTGATACGCATACCTCTAGCCCGTCTTCCACTCATGCCACGCCATCGACGAGCATGGCTCGACTGTCGTCGTCAGAGGATCACTTGGAACATGGAATGAAGCACCGTGGTCTTCAGCGATGAAATCAGATTCTGCCTGCACTCTACAACTCTCGTGCACCTTTAATGTTTCTGGAATTAACGCTAACCAGCTTTCAGTACGTGCAGAATGTTGTTGGACCAGTTTTTTTGTCGCTCTTGCAACAAGAAGGTGATGTGTTGTCCCAACAGGATAATGCTCGCCCACAAACTGCCAGTGAAATTCAATCTGCACTGCAACACGTTCAGCAACTTCCCTGGCCAACACAAACCCCGAAGTTGTTTCCAATCGAGCGCGTGTGGGATATGATGGGACGAGATGTGACTCGTGGAACTCATAAACCAAAAATCTTACAGAACTACGTGAACTAATTGATAAGACGTGGCTTAACGTATCGCAGGACAGTATCACCGTCTGTGCAATCGACTGGATACCAGAGTCAGCGCCTGCATTGTCACCCATGGACGCTACACCACGTACTAATACGGGTGTTTCAGCATGTGTCGATATCTGCTATCTCAGAACTTTTTGCGCTATTGATCTGTAAATATAATCATTTCATGTAATCCACACTCACTGTGTAAGTAGGTTGTTTAGGTTTTTATGTTGGTAACGACACGTAGCGCTCTATATGAAAATCACTGACTGTGCTGTGTGAAGTCTGTGGCTGGTTGGCATTGTTGGAATAGTCGCTATTGTAGTGTTGGGCAGTTGCATGTGAACAGCGCGTAGCGTTGCGCAGTTGGAGGTGAGCCGCCAAAAGTGGTGGATGTGGGGAGTGACATGGCGGAGTTTTGAGAGCGGATGATCTGGACGTGTATCCACCAGAGAGAGTAAATTTGTAAGACTGGATGTCATGAACTAATATATATATTATGACTTTTGAACGCTATTAAGGTAAATACATTGTTTGTTCTCTATCAAAATCTTTCATTTGCTAACTATGCTTATCAGTAGTTAGTGCCTTCAGTAGTTAGAATCTTTCATTTAGCTGGCAGTATTGGCGGTCACTGTTTGCAGTAATTCGAGTAACGAAGATTTTTGTGAGGTCAGTGATTCATGAAAGGTATAGGAATTGTCAGTCAGGGCCATTCTTTTGTAGGGATTATTGAAAGTTAGATTGCGTTGCGCTAAATATATTGTGTGTCAGTTTAGTGTTGATCAGAATAAGTAAAGAGAGAAATGCCTGAGTACGTTCAGTTTTGCTGAGCTGTTTGAAAATCAAATAACGAAAGGGGTTTATCAGCACAGTAACTAATAAATTTTTCTAAGGGGACGTTGGAACTGTTACAACAATAAATCTTAATTGAATTGTAAAACTCTGTGGGTGTACAAATTTTTTTTCCGGCAGTGTAGTTTGAAGAAAGGCTTAGAGAATACACTCCTGGAAATTGAAATAAGAACACCGTGAATTCATTGTCCCAGGAAGGGGAAACTTTATTGACACATTCCTGGGGTCAGATACATCACATGATCACACTGACAGAACCACAGGCACATAGACACAAGCAACAGAGCATGCACAATGTCGGCACTAGTACAGTGTATATCCACCTTTCGCAGCAATGCAGGCTGCTATTCTCCCATGGAGACGATCGTAGAGATGCTGGATGTAGTCCTGTGGAACGGCTTGCCATGCCATTTCCACCTGGCGCCTCAGTTGGACCAGCGTTCGTGCTGGACGTGCAGACCGCGTGAGACGACGCTTCATCCAGTCCCAAACATGCTCAATGGGGGACAGATCCGGAGATCTTGCTGGCCAGGGTAGTTGACTTACACCTTCTAGAGCACGTTGGGTGGCACGGGATACATGCGGACGTGCATTGTCCTGTTGGAACAGCAAGTTCCCTTGCCGGTCTAGGAATGGTAGAACGATGGGTTCGATGACGGTTTGGATGTACCGTGCACTATTCAGTGTCCCCTCGACGATCACCAGTGGTGTACGGCCAGTGTAGGAGATCGCTCCCCACACCATGATGCCGGGTGTTGGCCCTGTGTGCCTCGGTCGTATGCAGTCCTGATTGTGGCGCTCACCTGCACGGCGCCAAACACGCATACGACCATCATTGGCACCAAGGCAGAAGCGACTCTCATCGCTGAAGACGACACGTCTCCATTCGTCCCTCCATTCACGCCTGTCGCGACACCACTGGAGGCGGGCTGCACGATGTTGGGGCGTGAGCGGAAGACGGCCTAACGGTGTGCGGGACCGTAGCCCAGCTTCATGGAGACGGTTGCGAATGGTCCTCGCCGATACCCCAGGAGCAACAGTGTCCCTAATTTGCTGGGAAGTCGCGGTGCGGTCCCCTACGGCACTGCGTAGGATCCTACGGTCTTGGCGTGCATCCGTGCGTCGCTGCGGTCCGGTCCCAGGTCGACGGGCACGTGCACCTTCCGCCGACCACTGGCGACAACATCGATGTACTGTGGAGACCTCACGCCCCACGTGTTGAGCAATTCGGCGGTACGTCCACCCGGCCTCCCGCATGCCCACTATACGCCCTCGCTCAAAGTCCGTCAACTGCACACACGGTTCACGTCCACGCTGTCGCGGCATGCTACCAGTGTTAAAGACTGCGATGGAGCTCCGTATGCCACGGCAAACTGGCTGACACTGACGGCGGCGGTGCACAAATGCTGCGCAGCTGGCGCCATTCGACGGCCAACACCGCGGTTCCTGGTGTGTCCGCTGTGCCGTGCGTGTGATCATTGCTTGTACAGCCCTCTCGCAGTGTCCGGAGCAAGTATGGTGGGTCTGACGCACCGGTGTCAATGTGTTCTTTTTTCCATTTCCAGGAGTGTATTTTTGACTTTACTAGTGTTAGTGTAGTGACCTGCCGCTAGGCGCCGGTACTGCTGCAGTGACGTAGGGTTGAAACATAAGCATCAGTGCGCATTACACTTGCAGGCAGTCAAGATAGGTCTGGAAAAGGTGAGCAGCGCTTTACTCGTGAAGCTGTTTTATCAAAACAAGAGACGCAGTGCTGCTGCTCTTTGCGAATATCAACGCATTAAAGGAGCACGGAGAGGTCGTCTTTCCGCACAGGGGTTGAAGAACATGGTTCGGATCTTCGAATTAACTGGTGATATCGGAATTGCTCCTGTGAGGGGGGTCCACAGCCAACTGCGTCACAAATAGTTGAAGTTACTATTGGCATGGCTGAGAATGCTGGACGCAATATGCCATCTCCGAGCAGTGGACGAACTGCGTCACGACATCTGAACGTTCCATGGTCCACTGTTCGAAAAGTGCTGGGAACAATTATGAAGTGGTATCCCTAGTGCGGTTCCAGGCTGTCGTGGATGCAGCTGGTCAGAACGGTGAGCAACCTTTGTAAACTGGAACGTCAACATGGTGCGAAATTAAGAAATGCTATCCTCTCATGGGGAAATTAAAACGTATTTCTTTCAATTTTTTATTCGTTACTTTTCAACCGCATGTCCTTAGAAACGTTGTCACAAAGATTCATTGCCCTACGATCACTCTTTTTTTCATGGGGGCCCTTATTTAGCGAAAGTTTAATTACAACCACCCTGTATATTTCTATGAAGCAGGACAGTATAAAATATTAGGTAACAGCCGTTTATTAGTGATCAGCCGTAGATAAATCCATGGAGTACGTTCTGTGAATAGACGCCACCCGTAACATCATAATACCATTAATTCCATCATCCCTGGTAGAAAATGACCAACAATGGCAGGAATCACTTGAACTGCTATCGAGGGTATTTCTGTCTTGACGACAGGTAAGTTGATTGCATTGAATATAACATTAGTGTTAATGTATTTAGAACAAGCCATTGTCTGCACATGAAGGACGCTGTTAATTAGTTCCTCGATCGCCGAAAATTTCTGTACATCTGAAAATCAGGAGAGGTACTAATTCTGAAAAAGAGGGAACCATTACTGGTGGTAGGTATAAAAACCCACGACACAGCTGTCTAGAGTTCCCAGGAACGAAAATCTTATGACTAAATCTCATTTTGGCATTAGAGAAGACATCTTCTGAGGATGCTATCAACGATGGTGCTGGGCTGTTACAGAAATCAGATGCATCATATATCGTCTCTTATGATTCACAGATCCGTTGCTATTGCATGGAGAGCCTCATTATTTGCTCATCTGCAGCAAATTGACAGTCTAGAAAATTTTTATGTCTATAGTTTACATCACTAATTCATAGAGTGGTTGCTCTGTGCTAGGGGTGTTCAATAAGTAATGTAATACATGTTTGTGAAATGAGGTTGGTTTTACTCAGGATTCCAATACACCATATTATTCCCCACTCTTTTGGCTAAAAAATCCTATTTTTCTACATAATCACTGCTCAGTGTGACGGCCTTAAAGCCATTTTAGTTGGAAGGTCTGTTTGCCCACATGGGACCACTCTACTGGTCGACGTCGGAGCCAACGCTTTGCTGCATCAATAACCTCCCCATCATCCACGTACTGCTCCCCGTGGAGTGCATCCTTCATTGAGCCAAACCAGATGGAAGTCGTAAGGTGCGAGATCAGGGCTGTAGTGTGGACGGGGAAGAAGACTCCAGTGTAGTTTTGTGAGATCCTTTCGGGTACACAGACTTGCGTGAGGCCTTGCTTTGTCATGGAAAAGTAGTTCGTCTGTATTTTTGTGGCGACGAACACGCTGAAGACATTTCTTCAATATCCTGGAGAAAGCACAATACACTTCAGAGTGGATCATTGCACCATGAGGGAGGACATAAAAGAGAATAACCCCTTCAGAGTCGCAGATCGTCGCCATGACTTTACCGGCTAAGAGTGCGGCTTTGATCTTTTTCTTAGGAGGAGAAGTGGTGTGTCGCTATTCAATGGATTGCCGTTTTGTTTCCTATTCGAATTGATGAAACCATGTTTCCTCGTCTATGACAGTATTCGACAAAGAATTATCAGTATCGCAACGCACAGGCAATCCTGCACGGATGGTCCTTTGTTGCTCTTCATGGTCTCCTGTTACGCGGCGAGGAACCCAGCCTCCGCACAACTTTGCGTATCCCAACTGGTGGACGATTGTGTCAGCACTGCCAACACAGACGTCCAGGTGTGCAGCGAGGTGTTCGACTGTGATCCTTCGATCACCTCGAAGAGTGTGTCTGCACGTTCCAACATTGATGGAGCCGGTACGCGGGAGATAGGACAGGTTGCACAGCTTTGTTGCGATGCTGACAGACGCCTCTCCCAACTAGTCACCGTCCTTCTGTTCACTGCCAGGTGTTCATAGACATTCTGCAAGTGCCTATGATTGTCTGCGATGTCCTGGTTATCCGCCAAACGAAATCAATGGAAGCTCTCTTCTTGGAACGCACTTCCGTCACTGACGCAATTTTTTAAGCCTACGTACAGCGCCGCCGCCTACCGGAACATCATGAAACTACGGGGGCTGAAGAGGGAATATTCCGTGACTCCCACAACAAATTCCATATTTTTTCAACCGGACTTTGTCGAGGAAAAAAATTGTGTTGCATTATCTATCGAACGTCCTTCGTATGTGCCAAACATCGATTTGATAAAACATCACAAGTTGCCCACGGGAATCAGTTCTTTCGACTATGCTGTGGGACGCGTATATCGCACGTTGTGTGTTTGGCCTTCAAGGAAAACTTGAATCATAATGGAAATCGAATAAGAGAATAACGGAGAGTTGAATCCTAAGAAAAAATTATGTATGTTAATGATATCTTGCATCTAGCCAAAGTTAATAGTGGGCTACAACTAGAAACTGGCGTGAAAGTTGAGGAACACTGCAGTTTAAAGGAAATTCCATTACAAGTCAAAAGAGTATCTGCATAAAATTAAAAGGCAGAGGTGGATTCAACCTTGTTATCAATATACTGCTCGTGGTTAGACGTATTATGACTCAGGACCGAGCGAGGTGGTGCAATGGTTAGCACACTGGACTCGCATTCGGGGGGACGACGGTTCAATCTCGCCTCCGGCCATCCTGATTTAGGTTCTCCGTGATTTCCCTAAATCGCTCCAGGCAAATGCCGGAATGGTTCCTTTGAAAGGGCACGGCCCTTCCTTCCCAAATCCCATGAGACCGATGGCCTGGCAGTTTGGTCTCTTCCCCCAAACAACCTAACCCATGACTCAGGGATGAGACAGCAAGCTTCTATAGCTACATAGACGCAGGGTTGACAGTTATGAAGAAAATTAATGAAATTTGAAAACAAAGCTTAGCCGGTCACTAACAAGTATGTATATGTTTCTCGTGGGGCGATACAAGCGCCCCTACTGCTTCGTTGCTTAGTTTCGTTTGGGACATCATCAATTGTCTTATTGCAGATAGTGTTTAGTGTCTTGCCTCTCGAGCTCAGTGTTAGAGAAGCAGCAGCTATCTATTGGTTACAGAAGGCAGACCACACTAATCACTACTTCGGTCTCAAGTAGGCAGTCACAACTCCATCAGAGAGAATGTTATCGATGTTTAGCTAGAGAGATGAGGCGCTTTTGTCACATCCTACTGAAACGTTCAGTGTATGAACCTTTGATGGCAGAAGAGAGACAGCAGCTCCTGTCAACGAAATATTAAGCGATGATACGAAATTTAGCTTCGTGAACCCAATAGCCGCAACTTTCTCAGAAACGAGCTAAAAGAGAACGTTCTGATAAGGTAGTGCGTGCCATAGATATAGGGTGTGCTATTGAAGAAGGGAATGACTTCATACTAAGTTTTTAACTAAGAATTTATGTAATGTACTGAAAAAGCTCCATTAAACCGTCGACTCTTCGTGGGATCAGAGTCCCAGACTGAAATCTTGATTGACCTAGAGTACGTAATCCAGCAATGTTGAATCCAGAAGAAACTCGAGCAAACATCGACTGAGCTTCGGGTCTGTGAGTTATCGGAAGATATTAAGAATAGTACACCGAACGTAGAGTGCCGCCGCTACAGTGAAGAGTTAGGAACTGACTTTATAATGAATGAAAGCTATCACACTACATGTCTTGATAATTATGTCACCTCTCCTTTATCCTCTTATTCCGTTTCCATCACACCTTTTTACATTTTTTATTTAGTATTTATTGATTTCCTTTGACTTATGTACTAGTGGGTAGTGGATTATTCTCAGATTCAGATATGCAATTGCTGATATAGTACAATGCCTGCACTTTGTTATAAAAAAAAGTGCCACATTATCCGAATGAGCAATGAGATGAACTGTGTATGGGGAATAATAAGTAGATGAATTAAATGTAAATCTAAATGTAGAAAAATGTAAGTTAAAGCGGATGTGTAGGAAAAATTAAACTGTAATATTCGGATACAGCATTGGTACTGCCTGACACAGTCACGTCGCTTAAATATCTGGGTGTAACGTTGCAAAGCGATATGGAATGGAACGAGTATGTGAGGGACATGGTAAGGAAAGCGAATGGTCAACCTCGGTGTATTGCGAGAAGATTGGGAAAGTGCGGTACATATGTAAAAGACATATGTAAAGGAGACCACATATAGAACGTAGTGCGACCTATTCTTCAGTACTGCTCGAGTGTTTGGGATCCGAATCAGGTCAGATTAAAGGAGGGCATCGAAGGAATTCAGAGGGAGGCTACTAGATTTGGTTTTGTATGCCGAGAATGCAGTTAGCATTATCGTCAACTTTAGTAGACAAGAATTCGGAGCAACCTCTTATAAAAAACTCATTCTTTACGCACAGGGGTACCGCTTTCGCAATCCGTGCCTGTTATTGTGCAGGATTCTTTTACGCTGCCGTCATCTCCCACTCATCAAGTTGCTAAAATCGAATGTAACCGCTCAACGTTGATCACAATATTATTTTACGTCTCTGTTATAGTAAATTAGCCTCATTACGATCCGTCACCTTTATTCTAGCGCCATAATTGCTTCTCCGGAACCCTACTTGGCATCGTTGAACTATAGCTACCAACAGTGGGTCCTCAACAATACATCGACTGAAAGATTTTGACCTCTAGTTTTCTTATTGGCCATTTTATACCACCGCATCGAGGGCAAGCTGACATCAACCATGGCGATGTTCTTCAGATTATGTACAATAAATAAAAGAGGTTGAAACAATGGATTAAAATGTGTGACATTGCCTGATACAGACCGTGACGCAGCAGCATAATGCAGATGAGTAGTGAGCTACTCCTAGCGAAAGTCGTTACAGGGATGGATGGTTAATAGCGAAGGAAAGTGATGCGAATTCGGGCGCTTCAAGAGTTTTACTCAGGGTTCAATAGTTCTTTTTACGCTTGAGTCCATAACCACATTACATTTCTTAAAAATAGTCATTCTTTTAACATCAGGTTGTTTTCACTGAAACACACTTTATCATATTCCACACTGTTATTATGATATGTTGAAAAATGAAAGCACATAAAGTAATATTTGTGTGAGGGTGCTTGATAACGCACAGTGGGGTGAAATTAACTAATGGTCGGAGGATTGTAAATGGATTATAATTTTAGTTTTTTGGTGGTTGAATATCACAAAATGGGAGGTGAAGGTGGGAGAAACGCAACCGTGATTTATCGAGGCGATAAGGAAGGCGAATTCTGCGGGTTGGTAGGAAGGATAAATTCACGCACGTATTCCGGGATCGTGAGAGGGGGGGGGGGATAGATTAAAGTTACAGTTTGCGATAACACCTGGCGTGCTTGGAAGTAAAGGAAAGGAGATATGATGTTTGTAGAGGCACGGCGGCAGCTCGAGGTCGCCGAGGAATGGGAACATAATGGGATTCCGTTCCTCAACTTCGGGGTATCGATAATATTTTGCAGAAGTGTCCTGAGAGTTTGAGTAGAACTGGAGAGTAAATTTAATGGAAAGAATGTGAAGCGTACCAGACAGGGTGGGTGAATGCGCAAGGCAAAGTACAGTGCACGACGTTCAAGGACTTGCATGGCACTACAAAATATAGGAAGAAGGGAAAGACACTGACATATATAGTGATGCAACCAGAAGACGTGATCTGATGTCAGTGTTACTTGGTACACGCACACGCATCGGCGGGTACGTAAATGGTTGCAGGACGAATTCCGTATGACATGTATATTAATATTGTTCGTTTTTAGTGTTTTCACCAGGTCTGGTGGGGATACAAGGGGCGTGAACAGCGTCAGATATTGAGTTATCACTTTGAGATAGCGTTATCAACCTCTGACAGCGTTTGAAGTGGGACTCATTGTGGGTCTCCATTTTGATCGCTGGACGAATCGTGCAAGATTCAGATTCATAGAGCATTCATATGTGACAGGGGAAGGATTTTCGACTGCATGGGTTAGTGAGGATAAGCATACTTGTCGTCAAGGTTCCGATCGACCACGAGTTATAACCACAAAGGAGGATCACCGATTGAGCACGAAGCACCTCGTAGCCTCTTTTGATCTGCTCATGCCAGCTTAGAACAACATTCTGCGTCATCCCGCATCATTGGTTGCATACTAACAGCAGCCGGAATAGGGAACACCGTTAACACAAAGTAAATGACTGCGTTGGGAGTGGTGATGTATCCGAGAGGATGGACTGCTGATGAACGGCGTCTAATTGAGTTCAGCGATGACTCGCGGTGCTGCACTTCACTGGAAGAACTTTTGAAGGTGGACTGAGGTCATTATGTGTGGTGTCATTTGCTATGACTTAGGTGACGACTGATAGTGTTCTGAGGGAACTATGAAGGCACAACAGTACATGTACATCACTCGTCCTAGTGTGTTACCTCTCATGCGACAGGATCATGGTGCCATTTTCAAAAGGACATTGCTCGTCCACATATGGCACCTGTCTCTTTGAACAGTCTGTGTGATGTTGAGGTACTACCGTGGCCAGCACGTTACTCAGATTTGTCCATGATGGAACTTGTATGGGACCAGATCGGACGTTATTTATTTCCCAGTGCCAGTATTCAGGATACCAAGAACAGGTACAAAAGATGTGGGCCAGCTTGCCGCAGGAGACGACACAACCGCTTTGTGACATGCTTCCCAACCGAATCTGTGCGTACAGAGAGGGTGCAACATAATATTGCTTGGTGCCAGGGGTCTTTGAATTGGACTCGATTTTGTAATCAGCGGTATAACGTCACATACCCTCTCAACCTGTGAAGTTTCATTTCGTTTCCTCCTTCCCTTCTGGGAGCTTCACTTTTGTTGTCAGACCAATACTGGCAATGTACGGATAGCCCCGATAAGGGCCTGTAAACATAATTAATATTAGAATGATGACTCTGTCTACTGTGTTACTTTTAGCTTATTCTAGGTTTGCTGTTCGACAGTTAGTGACTGGGGGGTTCCGGGTCAGTGTATGATAGAAACTTAGTCCCTGACAGTATAGTGTTATCAAGTTAATGGATTGATACTTCCTGGCAGATTAAAAGCATGCGCCGGCCGGAAACGGAACCCGGAAACTTGCATTTCACGAGCAATGCTTTTACAGAAAGAAATACGCAGACAAGACTGATAGCCCGCGACTTTAACACTTACACTACCTCACTCTCCGAAGTTGTAAGTGATAAGGTGAAAAGTCGGGCAGGAGGAAACCGCGTGATGCTCCACCTATGACTATTACCTGGGGTTTGGTGATATTTTTAGGTGCCAAATGTCTATACTAGGAATTGAAAATTATCAACGTAAGGTAGAAAGGGTCTTAACAAAGACGACTGGATGTTCGAAAAGAAAGTAGTGACGTCAGTATGTTGCAGTTGATAGATTGAGGGAGGAGACTGGAGTGTATGAAATGTCTGCTGTTATGTACGTAGTCGAGCTTTACGTTTAAAACCTTGCTCATAAATAGTAAAGAGGGAAGTATAAATTCGTCTTATGCCATACTTATCAAGGAAACTTTATTAATGTTCCCCTCCTCGCTCCCCACTACTCCATACGAGCTCCAGCAGTATAGTGAAAGATCCCACTACTCCATATGAGCTCCAGCAGTACACTGAAAGATCCTGAATCAAATGTAAATCACATGGAGCCCATTTAAACTAGGTTGCAATCATGCTTTAGATTGAAGCATGCGACGTCTAGGCAGGGCGTCGGGAATGAATTGCGAGACACGTGAACGCATAGTTCTTCGTGGGATACTGAATTGCCGCCAGCAAGCTATAAGCTTTCTGCTGTGGACCACAGTGATTCCTTGACATTCAATGACGCCGCAGAGCTAAACGAGAGAGTTTTAGCGGGGACGAATGATCAGTCGTTACGTGGAAGAGTTTTACTACCGTAGCATCGGTCGTCGGACTGGAAAAGGCCAGACGGTTTCATTATGCGCTACGGAAACTTTAGATCACGCAGAAAAGGCGCGTTGATTGTTTTCCGTGGTTGCCACAGCATTCGAGCGGCGAATAATACTGGTTTTAGTTTTGTTATACTGTCGACTTCAGTTGCGTGTGTTAATAATTGCAACTGGTTGAAACAAATTTTTCGTTCCATACGCGTTTCGCCTTTATTATTTGAAAGGCATTTTCATTGGCCTCAAATATCTACATCTTTGAGTTTACACTGGTGTGTGTGCTAACCGTTTTAATTTTTTATTGTGTGTGTGTGTGTGTGTGTGTGTGTGTGTGTGTGTGTGTGTGAACCTGTACTACATTGAGTATTTTTTTTCCTTAATATTTCGTTTGTTGGGTTTAGCAGAGAGTTTGTGTTAGTATGTATCTGGTCGTTTATCACCTGTTTGTTCTCTGCGCTGGCTTTCTCGATATGGTTGTTTTCCTGAATTAGGATGTGGCTTTTGTTGTGGCTACTTACCGTGACGATTTTCATGCCTTTTCAGGTTGTCAGAATGGTGCTTAGAGTGATAAGTGCTCTGCAAATGTGGAATGGTTTGTTTGATACTTCCTACACCTAATGTATTCTTTGGAGCATGTTTTCAATATTTTGTCATATCCCTATATGTACTGCATCACAACTTTGACATTCAAATTTCTTTATTCCTGACCTCTGGAATTTTTCCTTCGTGATTACTGGTAGGCTTAAGTTTGTTTGAAGAGTTAGCACATGCCATTTGCTGTATGTAGGTTCTGTTTTTGTAGTATGTTTGCTACTACGCATATTAATTTATGTGTGTAGGTTAATGTAACACGTGCTTTGCTTCTATATAGTTTTGTCATTTTGTATGTGTATTTTGTGTGTTTGGGGTTTGAGTTTTCTTGTAGTCAGGATATGGTGGAAGAGTTGTATTTGTTTTGTATTCTTTTTTAATTTATTCACTGGATCTGTGTACTATATGTGCACCAATCCCATTATTTCTAGCTATTTATATGTTTGTATGTATTTCTCTTTCATAATTTCACTTGCTGAGTGGAACCGTGTTTGTGATTTATAACATGTGCCTTCATGCAGCTAACTTCTGGTTGTGGGGACGATTCGATGTGGTATGTATTAGTGTGCCTGTGGCTGTTGGTTTTCTGTAGATGTTGGAAGAATGTTTACCATTTTCCTTTATCATTGTTCTGCCAGGAAAATTTATTTGCTCTTCTTTCTCAAGTGTGAAATATGTGATATGAATGTACCTTGTTGATATCTTAGTGAAGTTCATTTATTATTTCAGTTGGCTCATCTATCAGGCAAACAACATCATCCACATATCTGTGCCAAGATATGTTTTTAAATCTTGCATCAGAGTATATCTTTTAAAATACATGATTTTATAATTAATAACCTTAGCCAGTATTTTTATCAATCAGAGTAAATAATAACTACAAAAACCTTGCCCTAATACAGCAAACCTACCATATCCAGAAAACCATTGCAGAGACCAAACAGGTAATAAACGACCAGTCACGTAATAACACGAAATATCTGCTTACACATAATGGAAAAAAGATAAGGGTATTCACATATAAACCGAGCTTTTGTTCTCGTCACTCGCGTTTTCTCGGAAGCAGCACATCCGTGAAAACGAAGTCCTATCACCTGCCAGCACATCATCTCTCGCTCTTCTCTGGATCTGACATGCAATGGAAACCCTCTCCAATACTTGACAACCATGTCTGTCTGTTTATTTATAGAAGACGATACAGATTTTGGCAATTTTTCCAATTAATTTCTTAAGCTTAGCAGAGTGATGAATGGGTTTCGAGCTTTCGTGATGTTTCACGTTCACAGTAGTGAAGCTATCTACGTTGGGCTCATGCAACTCCTACGAAGATTTTTCCACGAAATTCTCGAATTTATTGGTCCCTTCTAATTCACGTAATTGTCTCGACTGGCTGTTTCTAACACGAAACAGCTCTACAGCACTGCTGTGCTGTGCTGTGCTGGTACTCATGTACCGAGTGTCACACACAGTGAGTTTACTAAGATTTGGGCGTAAAGTGAATCCTGGCAGTAGTAAATTAGCGAAATCGTTCGTGCAGTTCTGTCAGTGCCGATATTAAGAGGCTGTCGACATTATTCCACTGTATATCTCTGTAGCATGTTCCTTATTGGATGATTAACTCCTGGTCAAACGTGTTTATCTCTCAGCACTAATAATGTGGCATTCGAACTGAATAAGTATTTCCTAGTGACTACTGGACGTCGTGTTATATGCATAGACAAATACTATTGACTGACGTGGTGTAAGCGTCTACATTTCGGTTAAGATGAGCATGTTTATGTCAGAAAATATTTTAGTATTTTCGGTAGTGTTCCCTGTTAAAATTAATGTTCGGTATTTCACTGCACGAAAATATCAGGAAAAGGTTATGCCGATCGTCTCTCTCACTCTTTATCGGTCGCCATTTCAGTGGACACTTTGGGACGAGAAACGCAGGACTGCTGCGGCATATTAAGCTAAATTAAGGCCCGTACAAACTGTTCTTAATGTCTATGTGAGCTTTCAATATACATTCATGTTCAGAAAATACAGAACACCTTGAACAACTAGAGATAGGAAGTTCATATTCATCGGACATGTACATCACTATGTTCTGCAGAAATGATTAGCATTTGAACCATGTCGGCCCACAGGTTCAAGGTCAACATCGATATCGAGGCAGAATATGACCTATCGGTAAAATGTGCCTGCGGCTCTCGTTGTCGCTAGAAACCGAAGATAATGGATCAGTGAGCATACGTATGTGCGAACCGTACCGCCAAATTAGTGAGTTTGAAGGAGGGTGCATTATTGGCATGCGAGAAAGTGATGCATCCATCTGAGAAATTGCTGCTAGTGTGGGATGAAGTGTTTCGGCAGTGCAACGGATGTGTGTAGAATTGTTCATGGAAGGCCGTAGAACACGGCGAGATGGGTCAGGTCGCACCACACAGAGCACCCCCCGAGAAGGTCGACACCTCATCCGAATGGCTTGCAGGACAGATCTGCGTCCTCCTAAGCTCTGGCGCGACAGTGGAACAGTGTAACACATCGTACACTATCAGGGGTGACAGTCCGTCTCCGTTTATTACGACATGGGTTACGAGCGCACAGTCCACTTCTCCGACTACCTTTGACGAATCTGCAGAAACATGCTAGACGGCAGTGGTGTATGGAACGTCGTCACTGGGGGCAAGAATAGCACCAGATAGTCTTTTCCGACGAGTCCAGATTCTAATTGTTTGAAAATGATGGCCGCATTCTGGTTCGGTGCAGACAGGGGGATTGGCACAACAGTGAATGTAATCGGACAAGACATACAGTGCCAGCTCAAGGCCTTCTGGTGTGGGGTGCTATTGAGCACAATCACAAACCACAACTGGTGCATCTCCAGGGCACTGTGGCCTATGTGCCCTACGTGAATGATATGCTGCGACCCGTAGCCATACCCTTTGTGAACAACACCCCAAACGCCAGTTTTCAGCAAGACAATGCACAAGCACATACTGCTGCACGATCACGTGCCTTCTGGGTGTCACCGGATGTTAGTCTTCTGCCTTGGCCCGCCAGATCACCAGACTTGTTGCTAATCGAAAATGTGTGGGGTATGGCGAAACGTCCGGTGGAGCGCTGTGACCCAGTGCAACCCACCACATGTGGGAGCAGGTGAATGCAGCATGGATAGCTATACCAAAGGACGGCATTCGCGCCTTATACGCGTCAGTGCCATCACGCAGGGACAAGTTATCATGGTTCATGGTGGACCTTGTGCCTACTAAGCAACAGGACACATGCTGAACAGAGGTGATTGAAATGCTAATCATTTCTACAGAACATACTAATGTACATGTCCCGTGAGTACGAACGTCCTATCTCTAGTTGTTCAATGTGTTCGGTTTTTCCTGAACATGAGTGTAAATAAGCTGTACCAGATGTTTGTTTTACTCAGGTTGTGCATACCCTTCCCGAACTGTCATTCATAATTTAATTTCATCATATCACTTAAAATGCAGAAACAGCGCTTCATTTGCGTTAATCGTGCTCCGCGATACTTATAACTTTAATAGTTTGTTTCTCCTAGCCAGGCTAGGCATTCAGTCTCTGTCTTGAGCTGATCAGACGTTTTACATTTCTGCAGCGAAAAATAATTAAAATAAATCAAAGCATAATAATTCTTTTTATTGTAATAACAATCTCATGTTACACGAGCTATGATTAAAAGCGAAAATTGGCGTAGAGAAACATAAAAAAAAGTAGAGGAGGAAAGAATTCACCCGTGCGCTAGACCTTGGGTGCAGTGCCGTGGCTACATGTCTAGCGCGTGTGGACTCACTGTGATGCAAAGGGGGAGCTACTATTATTGCATGAGGTCAGCCATTAGTTCATTTTAGAAACCGGGAATTGTGTAGCTCCCCCACTGTTGGGATGTAACTCATTCTGTAGGTGATTGCTTGCAACACAGAAAGATTTGGCACAAGCACCTTTGGTAGGATTAGCAGCAATTTATAATGTAAGGATCTGGTGTCTCGTGAATGCTTTAACGTGCAAATGCTTTAGTTGAGGGCATATCTTGGGGTTGTGTTTAAGAAAAATTCGATAAAGCAAATTAAATCAGTGGTAATGAAACCTCTGCAGTGTACGTGTCCTTGTGGGGGAGGGTAACATAATTTTCATGGGATATGGCGGTAGTTTATCACACACGTGACTTGAACGCGTAATCAATCTTTCACTTGTGGATCTAGACGTGGGACGTCAGAATAATCGATGATGAATGATAGCATGCCCAGATCCATTCTTGTTTTGATCACCGTGAAAAAAGACCTTTTTTGTTTTTGTAATCTATGATATGACATATGCCTCCCCGTAAACAGATGAAGTTTAATAACTGCAGATATGAATTAATGAGTCTTTGATATGCTGTGTGGATTGTGTGCGATAGAGTAGGGTTCTGCTAAAGTCTTATTTTGTTGACCATTTTGAAACGTTTTTAGAAAGTTTCGATGATTCTACTTACAGCCGCTGTTATATTTTCTATTCTATGTTTCAAATGCAATGAAGAGATTAGGGAAACAACGGAAAATGTAAATATGGATAGCTGGGACAGGAATTTAAACGCCGTTCTCCAGCATATGAGGCCTGTGTGCTAACTACTGCGACAACTCATCCGATAAGAGCTTGTCGACATAATTTGCCAAGAAATGCTAAAGGCTTCCATTAGCAAAATTAGCTTATTAAAGTTCTGCGTTGATGCTGATATCTGGCGCCGATTCCGGTCTCTTCATCTTTGCCGCAGAACAAGAAATAGTTGAGTTCCGGTTTGGTGTGTTGTGCTGTGGTGCGAGTGTAAGTAGTAATACATTTCCAGTGACGAGACTTCCAGTTAAGGTTTCCTGAAAATAGCCGATTATTACAGTCGATTATATTCATGCCACATTTATCGAAACATGTTCGTATTTGGGTTCCAATGTTAACAATACAGTTTTATATTCGCCGCACTGGTCACATAATACAAAGTAGGCAACTGTACGGGGAGGCTTAATGTCTATGAATACATTCTCATGTAGGTTGTCACAAGCGTTATGAACTAAGAGCGCAGTATTAAGTTGGAGTGTGCTACTCTTGGTCTGTTTAATCTGTAGTAACAGGTCACACCCATCAGTGTTTACCGACTGAAACGGTATAGTCGGCTTGATCCAACTTCCAGACAGCAGTATGCGGTGGAAATTTAGATTTCCAAACGTTGATAAGAAGACGTTGGATGAAAAGTGAGAGATTGGACATTTGCGTATGCTGTGGTGAGTGCTGAGTGTTCTGCTGTCGTAATCTGCCTAAGAAGGTCGTTTACGAAGATAAGGGTGGAGCTACCGAGATGCCGTTTCCAGAATAACGCATTCCAAGGAACGGGAGGTACCTGATTGTTTCAGGCATAGGGAAGAAGGAGTTGATCGCAGTAGCGTCAGCTTACACCTTTATGTGAGGTCATGTGATATGCGCGAAGAACTGGGGCACAGTGACAGAATTTAGAAACAGATGAAATTACACGAAGACCATAAAACATCTGTAGGTCCATCACCGGGAAAGTAGTTATTGCACGCAAATGAGAAATAATGAATGAAAGACAAAGAAATAACACTTCAATTGTAGAACATAACTCTCAGGAAGGGGAATGTCGTATTTAAAAAATTATCTGGGCTATTATGCCGTGGTCTAATGGATTTCTTGGAGAAATTCATGGACCACTTTGAGTGACTGAATATTTGGCTAAGAGTGACACTTTAGGTACAAACAGTGCAATAAAGTAACTACAGAGGTGGGTCACATTCCTTAATGTAATAATGATAGTTGAAAGATAGATTTTAGGAGTAACTGCCTTGCATTAATAAATGCGGAAAACAAAGGAAAAATAACGTTGGATGTAAAATAAGCACACAAATAAATATTAAAATTATAATGACTATCAGTGAGGTAAATACTATTTCAACAGGTATGTCATTATTGTAACTATTACCAATGAACACTAAAATACTCACCATTAGAATGAATGTGAAAAAAATGGAGAACATTATAAAACCAAATTGTTAGTAATGAAGCGAACAGTAAGAAGAGACTGTAAAGATTCAGCGAACATCAATTAATATGAACTAACGAACCTATGACAACACATGTGAATGAAATTACTTTCAGTTCGTCCAGTTTATTTCAAATTTAATAACTGAACTGTGCTGTTGCCCTTCTCTCGCTGTATAAATATTTTACAATTATTCTTCTGTGTTGTGACCAAGTTTTCGTTAAACCTATCTGTTATAGTTTAGTAATTTTAAGTAAGGTCACTTCTGAAAGCTGTGTGTTTAAAACCTGCTTTGATAATAATATACTCTAAATAAAACTTAAATTGATACTTAATGTTCGCAACACAACACGATAATTGGTTGCTGATAGCTGCTTAAAGCCACTTAAAAAACAAAAACATCCAGAACAAGTTCATTTTAGAAGAAAATTATAGTACGTTACTATTATGTTTTACTCCCTACAGCCAAAGTATCTCTATAAAACTCTGCTCAAATTTCTAATAATGACAAGACTCCTACGTTCATAATCAAATAACGGCAAACACTAAAACATGCGACCAATGGTTTCTCTAACTACAAACGACTTAACATGCATATCTTTGAATAGGTTGATAACGAGCTTGTTTTAGGTATTATCTCCTGAAGAAGGCCTTGGATGTGCCTCCAATTCATTTGACTTCACACAAAATGGTAATTTTTAATAACTGTATGTCGGTAGGGTATAATACAACAACGGAACTACAGTATGAAACTTCGCACTGTTACCACTAGTACAAATGGAGCATTGTTTCTGCCTTTGAATCTCAATGATGAAATTATATTATGTATAAAAGATGAAGTAAATCATGTATAATGTCAACAAAAACAGCGTGTTGCTGAAAATCAAATGAAAACTCACTAAGAGAAAACATGCTAAACAAGCCTTACTTCCTCACTTACTGTTTAAGCTAACAAGGAAAGTGCGTAATCTCTAATGCTCACAACCGCACGAAAGTGTACTTAGAGTATAAATCACTCTTCCCTAAAAGAGTGGTACGAACGATTCGCATGCAAATCTGCGCGTCTTCCCACGAGGATCATTTGAATTATCACCTTCTCAAGGCGTAAGAGAGGAACTTTCGTAACACGAAGAAACATAAATCGGTATAATAGGACCAAAAACACGTGGAAGACAACAGTATAGTGCACTTCTCTTGACGTGCACTTGTTTAAGCAATATAAGCTCTACATGAGAAGTATGATTGATGATTAAAATATGAAAAACCACTTTGAAGTGAGTCATCTGAGAGTTTTATCAGTCTTGACAAGCTACGTTACAACCTAACTCAAAATATCACTAGACTTCACTCTGTGCTATGCAACCAATTTTCTGCACCAAAGTACCAGCACATGTTATAATATGTTAGGCAAACGGGAGCTTATGGCATTGGTATAATAATATCATCCTTTGAAATGAAATTGGTGTGACGTTTGTTATTGCACTGCTTGAATGCAGAATTGATGTTGAATGTGAAAATGTAGCTTCTGTCAGATGTGAATATTGTTCCGTTACATTTTGGTTTGACCACTTCATTGAAATTCCGCACCAGTACTTTGAAGATGGAATAGCTGTGCAGCATTGCCAGGTCAAGAGAAAAGGTTCGTTGTTCAGACAGTGTAATTTTTACAAGCAGAGGGAAATGTAGGAATAAGTCACAATACTGAAATATGTGAGTTTTTGTCCTATTATACCAATGCATTATTTCTTCGCGTCACCAAGTTCCTTTCTTAGGCCATGAATAGACGATGATTCAAATGTCTCATATGGTAATACGCGCAGTGTTGCATGCTAATGGCACATGCGACTGTTTTTTTTGGGATGAGTTACTTATATTCTGAGCATATTTTCGTGCGGTTCTGAGCGTTCGAAGTCAAGCACTTCTCTTGTAAGTAGAACCATGAAGTAAACTTAGAAAACTTTCACAACTTTTCGCTTATTCATTAAATTGTTGTCAAAATGTTCTGTCAAAACATAACTGGAAACACTGTAACATGTTTTCAGTGAAGTTTATCCGATATTCATGTTGTGGAACACGCCAGTCTGCGTTAATTAAATACAAGGTGCTCGGAAATTCCCGTTACAAACTTCTGGGACTAGTAGAAGGGGGGGAGTACATAATATTTTGAATACGAACCCATATCCGGAAACGTACCGTTTCTGTGTTACAGCCGGTGAAAACATCTTTTCTAGGTAGAAATGCAACAGGGAACAGGGTAGTCATGGTGGGCGGTGGTTACGTCTGTTCGGCTGATGTCAGTTGACGTCTGCGTACCTCTCTGACCTGATTGGAGCCTCATTCGCGTGTCTATGAATGTTATAGTAACATGGTTGAATATACGTTTGCAGAGTACATTTACATGATCCTTCTGAATGGCGAAACTCACGTAATGGATGGGCTACTCTTCGTCTTTATCAAAATCGTTCTCCACAACTTTTGAGTCCATTGCATACCCTTTTAGCCACAATTACCCAAGTGAAATCGTATAACAAGTAATTTGCTGGGTCACACCTAATCAATTACTTATAAAAATAGTCGCGTTACCAACATATTTTCAAATGGTTGTAGCACGGAATTGACACGTTTCCGGAGATGGGTTCCAATTCAAAATAATACATACCCACTCCCCTCCACAAGTCCTAGCTGTTTGTAATGAGAATTTCCGAACACCCTGTATAACTACAGATAACTATCATCAGACACTTTTGAAACAGCTTAGAGCCTTCTCAGGCTCATTTTCAAATGGGGCATCTTTATTACACAGGTATTTTCATAGCGAGGTGTTGGGTACTGGCTCTCTGACAAGACGATACGACATACTTTAATTTATCGCCATGAGTGATAGTTATATGGTAAGCTGTGTCAGAAAACGAAGTCCTGTAGTTATTGCTGCAGTATTAGTAGTACTATAGTTAAATATCTACATTACAGAAATTTATTTTCTACACAGCGTGCCATTTGACTGTCTTTTACGGAGTTAAATGGAAGTTCGTCCTATCTTCTCCTCACAAAGTCAGTATACACCATTACGCTACGAAAGTAATCATATAACTTGTGCACGCACAGTCTGAAGATAAGCCTGAACAGGCTCGAAAACTAGTTTATGAAAATATGCATGTTTCAAAAGTGTATTCGTAGTCAAACGTACTACAATTGTTTATTTCCATTTTGAGAATGAAAACTTGGTTCAAGTAGGCTTTATTCTTTTTAACATCTATGCGATTGGCCAATGTTAACCTTCGTCGTTTTCAACCACGTATCTTAAGCTTCCAGCTTCATTTTACATTATAATATATCGCTGGTACGTGTGAACAGGATAATATCTTATTTCTGCTGCACAGAAGTAAGATGCTTTCCTGTCCACTTGTACCAGCGAGTACATAGGCTGGATAAAAAGTAGTGGAAACCTTGTTATAATTCGAACCAGACTTAATAGACAGTCGTTCACCATATTACATGCTCTCAGCACAATCATCCGGCATCTCGATCACCTTCCTCTACACAGATGGTATCTATATCTACATCTACATCATACTCCGGTAGTCAGCCAATAGTGTGTGGCGGAGGGTAATTTCGGTACCACTATCTGATCCCTCCAAAACTGTTCCACTCGCGAATAGTGCGTGGGAAGAATGACTCAGTATTGACTAATTTCTAAATTTTCTCCTCGTGGTCAATATGCGAGTTGTATGTGTGGGGGAAGTAATATATTGTCCGACTCGTCCTGAAAAGTGCTGTCCCGAAATTTCAGTAGGAAATCTTTCCGTGATGCACAACGCCTCTCTTGTAACGTCTGCCAATGGAGTTTGTTTAGCATCTCCGTAACGCTGTTTCGCCAGATAAACGATCCCCTGACAAGACACGTCGCTCTTCGTTGGATCTTCTCGATCTCCTCTTATCAGTCCTACCTGATAGGGATCCCAGATAGATGAACAATATTCAAGGAGCGGGCGAACAAGCGCCTCATAGGCTACTTCTTTCGTGGATAAATTAAATTTCCTTAAGATTCTTCCGATGAATCTGAGTCTGGTATATGCTTTTTTGTGTGGTCATTCCACTTAATGTCCCTCTGGATAGTTACGCCTAGATATTTTACGGCAGACGCTGTCTCCAGCTGTTTGTCGTCAATAGTGTAGCTGTACAGTACAGGATTTTTTCCCTATATATGCGCTCCGACTGCGTTCTACTTCAATCTTTATCCGTGTGTGTTGTTCGTGTTTCCTAAACATACTGTTAGGGCGCTTGGATTGGCCTCCCGCACATTCAGACAGTACTCTCTGCAGGTGACTCAGACACAGCCGTTGCCGGTCATTGCACTTACCTGCTATCAGCTGCAGACAATGCGTATGCCATTGGATACACATCCTTTATGTTACGGCAGTGTTGCCACAACTTTTTATCCAACCCTAGTATTATAATATAAAATTAAGTTGGAAGCTTAAGATACGTGCTTTAAATGATCAAAGGTTGAAAATGGCTAGTCACATAGATAATAAAAAGAATACAGCCTACCTGGACCATATTTTCATTCTCAAAATAAGTTGAGGCTATGGACCCCCACAAAAAATTTAAAATTTATTTCCATTTCCTAACACGGATTTCTGACGTAAATTTATTACATGTTTGCAGTTCGGGGTAATGCCTCACGAGGGGCCGCTTCATTCTGCACAATACTTCCATCACTCACGAAACACGGCCTACAGACTGGATAAAGGCGGAATTTCACGCAGTTCTTCCTGAGTCATCTCCCCGCCCGACATGAGATGTGTGATGTCCAACAGCTAACTCAGTTACCAGCCACGGTAGAGTTCCCTCGCAGTTGTAGCTAACACACCACGAACCACCCGAATTACTCCACTTCCATTCCGACGCTAGACTGGGAAGTTTCCTGCACTTCTTGCCGTCTGGGACAATGACTGCATCGTTTATCTGAGAAAGCACTCGCTCCTAGTCTTTTGGAGGTAGTAGCTGTACCTGCAAGCGGGGAAGGGAGCGCGGGGGAAAGTTTGCTACCTGATACCGCTGGCCGCAGCAGCGGCCGCAGCACGCGTGCAGCAGCCCGGGGTGGCTGGCGGCGGAGTGCGCCGGGCTCGCCAGCGGCGACGGCGACCCCGGCCGCTTCGGCTGCCCGTTGTACGGCACCTCCATCTCCACGAACTCTCGGTCCTGAAACACAAAGCCATCATATAATGCGGCTGCGCTCTGCCAAAACTACGATTCGGTAGTTCGGTACAGTACATAAATAACGTAATAAATGGTTGGATTATGGTAGTGCCGGCCGGGGTGGCCGCGTGGTTCTGGGCGCTACAGCCTGGAACCGCGCGACCGCTACGGTCGCAGGTTCGGATCCTGCCTCAGGCAAAGGTGTGTGTAATGTCCTTAGGTTAGTTAGGTTTAAGTAGTTCTAAGTTCTAGGGGACTGACGACATTAGAAGTTAAGTCCCATAGTGCTCAGAGCCATTTGAACCATTTGATTATGGTGGTATTGGCAGCATCGTTAGCGAAAGAAACATAAATGAATGTGTGAGAGGGAAACTGAGCCACCGACTTCTCTTTGTTTATTTGTATGTTTGTTTTCAATATAATTAAAACCACATATTGTTCATTGTTAGTCCATTGTGTATTTTATATCTTTACTGAATATAAATAGCCCATTATAAGTAATAAAAATTAGTTGATTCTACACTTTCATGTAACCACAGCAATTACTTTTGAAACAAGTCCAGTTTACACGCACAAATAAAAAAAAAGTCTATATACTTAGTGTTATTGTCAATAGAACGTTCTCCATAATGATCAAAGGCGAGAGTTTCCTATTATTATTGATAACAGCGAAAGTCGTTTATGAATAACAAACATGTTTTATATAAGTCGACGTAATATTGAAGCGATGTTTGATATGTTTTTCTTTTGAAATTTAAAAAAAAATTACCTTTTATTTGAAGAAATTGCTTTTTCCAGCGCTATAAGATAAATATATAATTTTTTTTTATTTTCAATACGCCATCTCTCTATTTCACGATAAAAATCAACAATTTTTCAATAAAACCTGAATTAAACATCCAAAATTTCAGTTTAGCTAACTATAGTGTATTTTTAAGTAACAGACAGAAGGGTAACTAAGTAGAACCAATATGTTCTGTAAGTTACGTGGCCCTTTTTATATCCACACTATTTCTACGCGGCTCACCCCTTACTGTTTCTAGGGGAATCTAGTAAGAAACTGGTCGCTATACGCAAACAAAGCGATCGAAATGAGGTAACGTCCAATACGTACGCAACGCACCTGACGTACACGCAACGGTCTTAACTGAGCAAAGCTACTAGGAAAAGCACCATAGCCTACGCTTACTTAGGATAGTCTACGGTAGCCTATGGTAACTTTGTAACTCTAGTAAATAATATCGATATAGATGGAATTAACTTAAAGGAAAGGAGGCTAATGAACAACTTAGTTATCATACAAAAAGTAAAAGTAATAACAGGATATGAGCTGTCAGAAGCAACTAAAACTGGGACAGGGGTTAGACAAGGCTGTTGTCATTCACCTAGTCTATTTAGATGATTTATATAAAACTGTTTCTAACAAGAGACTGGAATGAGAATAAGAAGAAGGATAATTAGATATATAAGATTTGCTGATGGCATTTAAATACAGAGTGAAAATGAAAAGCTAGTTAACATTAAAGATATGTTGAAAGGACTGAACACCAGATCTGAGGAATATGGAATGAAGATAAATGTCAAGAGGACTTAGGCAATGATTTTCAGAAGGCGGCCAAGAAAGGTAAAAGTGGAAATTTGTTATTAGTTAGTGGAAGAAGTTGATAACTTCAGATGTTATTATTGGGCGTACTATTATCTGTGGTCGATTAAATAAACAATTAAGAAAAATTTTCGATAATGATAGAAGCTGAAGAAATGAATAAAAATTTGTGCCATGGCCTGGGCTTGAACTTCAATTCACTCCTTCAGAACATTTTCCCCTTCTTAAATAGTCAATATTGCCTCTTTAAGAACGAAAAATAGGCTGAGGGAGTGAAATGAAGTTTGTGCTATGGAGGGCATTGGACTAGGGTAGTCTGTGCACATGTGTTTGTTATACTGCTCTGGTGGTGTAATGGCTAGCATATCTGCCTAGTAAGCAGGCGACCTCAGTTCGATTACTGGCTGCAGCACGAAGTTTGATACATTTCTTCACATTCTGTCATTATCGAAAATGAAACAGACTCATATGCCTCAAAGAAAATTCAGTTCCATCAGATCAGTTAAGAAAAAGATTAGACGAGAGTTTTGTATGAAGTATTGCCCTGTATGTTGCCAAAACATGGACACTGCATGGAAATGCTTAGAGACATTTGACCTGCGGATATAGAAAAGAACTGAAGGTGTGAAATATGGAAATAAAATAAGGATTACGTTTGCATTACAGAGGATGAACGATAAACACAGCAAACAGTTAAGAGGAGGAAAAGGAACTTGTTAGTGCACTGGATGAGATGAGACAATATAATGAAATATAGGCTAAGGGAATGGTGACTAGGAAGAGAACCAGAGAAGGAAGACGAAGAAAAAATGTTAACTGACGTCATCAGGATAAATGTATCGTATGCAGCTATATGGTATGGCGGGAAACTGGGAGGCCTGCAGTATGTTGAACTGTGACGGACCTGCCTAATGAGCGAAACACGTTATTATCATCGTAATAAGGAACGTTAAAAAAATTACAAGTTCAATATTTGCTGTAAACACAGTAGACACTGAAACAGAAATAACATGAAACATACGTAAAGTGGTCATAGTATTGCTTATAAGTAAAACCACTTACGAGGGGTGAATCTGAATCGTGCCGGTAGTAGCTAGTAGCATGAAGCATCCGTTTACTCCGGGAAGGGAAAGGAGATAACTTGTTGAACGGACTTTACCAAGTCGCAGAGAACAAAACAAGCACACCGTTCCTACCAGTATCCATGTGTGTGTGAGGACCTCGCAAATACCTTCATGTCTTAGAGTACTGAACTAACTAGGTAGGCAATGAAGGATATATGACACACTTAATGTAATTACCAACTCTATGGAGGCAACCCTCAACTATGTCTCAGTGCCAGACCGCAAAACCTTGAAGCTAATTATAATATTTATGAACGGACAGCTCCAAGCTGTTTCCCAACAGTCTAACGAAATATGATTTATATGCAACACCATTAAATCACAAACAATTTTCATGGATTATCAAATACTAACAAACAAAAGCTTTACAAACACAGGAGACCTAATGAAGAAAATCAAAGTTATTTATACCGCTACAACAGCAACACTTCTGTCTTTCGACGTCACATCAATTTACTCTCGTATATCCACAGGAAAATCCATAAATATCGTAGAAAAGAAACTGAAACAACACAAGAGGGCCTCAGATATGCAAATATTTGATACCGAAACTATCCTAAGGTTAAACACAGAAAAAAATTTACTTCACTTTCAGCTGAATATTTTATTTGCATCTGGAGAGATCTCCAATCAGTGAGACAGAGGTCAACTTTCCCTGGACCATGTCATTGTGCGATAAAAGGCATATAAATCAGTATGCTGGTATCGAAATGTAGATAACATAATTTGTCTCGTAGGTGAAATACAGAGCCAGACAGAACAGATATACAACAATATCAACACAGTTCATTCCCCATATACACTTTACCAAGGAAACAGAAGAAAAAATAATCTCAGTTTTTCTTGTTCTCACAGTAATGAGAAACAATGATCAACATGAGTTCTCCATATACAGAAAAAGTACTACCACTAGCTGTCATCCACAGCATAAACCTTCGAGAGGCAACGAAAATTTCAACTTCAGTATTTTGCGTTATTATTGACCGGATTTTAAAATTTTAAATGCTGCCATAAGCTACTTATTAAGAAGTATAATCTTCCGTCTGACACAATAACATAAGTATTACAGTTAGGAACTGTGTGTTTGCTATGAAGCAGTGTAACTGACGGCGCGCAAATACACACACATTGTTCATCCAGTATTTCAGATGGAGGGAACTTAGCGACTTTCAACAAGCTTTACACATAATTTTAAACATTTTCAAAAAAAGTTTCTCGCCGTCACCTCCCACAAAATGATTAAATAGCTTACTACATTTTTGCTGTTCAAACAGTAAAACTTCAACATAAGACATGATGTTTCAATTTATTATTACTTTGTTACCGAGTTTATTCCATGCAGTCTACAGACAACATTCACATACGTCAATGAATGTATGACACATAATTCTGGAGATATGACATCATAAACATTAAGATGCGTGAAAAACATGCTTTTGCTTAAAATGGAGCGCAATGTATCTTGACTATATTCATTCAGTATTTCATAATGGGAGAACTTCGCGAGTTCCAAAAAATTTGAAGCATAATTTCAAAGCTTTTCTTAACTTTTTCTCGCTTATATGCTTAATATCGAATATGAAATAAATTAACTCGTTTCTAAAGTAATCACATGTTGGAAGCTGTTTTATAAAATGATCTAGATTCCTTAAAGAATCTGGGGTATACTGGTACATAATATTCCTGACTCATACACACGCTTCATGGGATAAACAGAACACCACACAAACCTCAAAATTACACACTGGAACTCAAGATAATTTAAAAAATTGCTATTTTGAATGGATATAAACAGATACCATCAACAAGCTAAACCTCAAAATAAAAATAAAAGTTATCACGCAATCATCCAGATACAGAACAAGAAAATTTATAGAAGTAGCATACAAATAACTCAATAGATCACATGACATCAGAGAAGCAGAAATAAGGGTACTCACTACCACATAATAATAAAGTAGAATGGGAAACATAATGAATAAACAAAGAATCCCAACAGCCTGTAGAACAGACAACAGAACACAGCAAAGAAAATACTAAGAATAAGCGGAATAACCTTAGATATACACACATCAGAAAAAGTTTTGCATCAGCTCGGTTCCGAGAGTTTCGGAACCTGAACAGCAAATTGGAATAAAGATCAACATAAACATAATTTCCGCCATTTTTATTGCTCATGGAAACCTCACATTGCATGTTGTACCACCACACAGCGACACCTTCAAACGAGGTGGTCCAGATTGCTGTACACTCCGGTACCTCTAATACCCATTAGCACGTCCTCTTGCATTGATACATGCCCGTATTCGTCGTGGTATACTATCCATAAGTTCATCAAGGCACTGTTGGTCCGTATTGTCCCTCTCCTCAACGGCGATTTGGAGTAGATCCCTCAGAATGGTTGGTGGGTCACGCCGTCCATAAACAGCTCTTTTCAATCGATCCCAGGCCTGTTCGATAGGGTTCATGTCTGGAGAAGATGCTGGACACTCTAGTCGAGCGATGTCGTTATCGCTGGCTGGGGTGGCCGAGCGGTTCTAGGCGCTACAGTCTGGAACCGCGCTACCGCTACGGTCGCAGGTTCGAATCCTGCCTCGGGCATGGATGTGTGTGATGTCCTTCGGTTAGTTAGGTTTAAGTAGTTCTAAGTTCTAGGGGACTGATGACCAGAGACGTTAAGTCCCATAGTGCTCAGAGCCATTTGAACCATTTGAATCATAGTCCTCAGAGCCATTTGAACCATTTTTTGATGTCGTTATCCTGAAGGAAGTCATTCACAAGATGTGCACGATGGGAGCGTGAATTGTCGTCCACGAAGACGAATGCTTCGCCAGTATTCTGCCTATATGGTTGCACTATCGGTCGGAGGATGGCATTCACGTATCGTACAGCAGGGAACCTCCACCTTGCTGCACTCTCTGGACAGTGTGTCTAAAGCTTTCAGCCTGACCGGGTTGCCTCGAAACACGTCTCCAACGACTGTCTGGTTGAAGGCATATGCGACACTCATCGGTGAGGAGAACGTGATGCCAGTCCTGAGCGGTCCACTCGGCATGTTGTTGGGTCCATCTGTACCACGCTGCATGGTGTCGTGGTTGCAAAGATGGACCTCGCCATAGACGTCGGAAGTGAAGTTGCGCATCATGCAGCCTATTGCGCAGAGTTTGAGTCGTAACACTACGTCCTGTCGCTGCACGAAAAGCATTATTCAACACGGTGTCGTTGGTGTCAGGGTTCCTCCGAGCCATAATCCGTAGGTAACGGTCATCCACTGCAGTAGTAGCTCCTCCATGTGCGAACAACATCGCTTTGGTTCACTCTGAGACGCCTGGACACTTCCCTTGTTGAGAGCCCTTCCTAGCACAAAGTAACAATGCAGACGCGATCACACTGCGGTATTGACCGTCTAGGCATGGTTGAACTACAGACAACACGAGCCATGTACCTCCTTCCTGGTGGAATGGCTGGAACTGATCGGCTGTCGGACCCCCTCCGTCAAATAGGCGCTGCTCAGGCATGATTGTTTAGGTCTTTTGGCGGTTTTAGTCAAACGGACTGTCTCTGTCATACAATATCCACAGTCAGCGTCTATGTTCAGGAGTTCTGGGAACCGGGGCGATTCAAAACTTTTTTGATTTGTGTATTTAGCGATGTAGGAATATACCAACTCAACAGGAAGACTGGCCAATTTCACTAAACAGGACGAAATTGTACGCACTTAAGCATAAGGAACACATAATGTACGAGAGCTTTACGGAAACAGATGTACGCATTCTGAAACAACGCAAAAACCTAAGCCGAAAATACGCAACAGAATGACATTCTTACGTAGAAAAGACGCTAGCTGAAAGCAAGAACGTTAAAAATGAGCACACAGCAATGTGTATAAGCACATCAAAAACACGTCTCTCTCACTGTTACCCTCCCCTCTCACCGATCAACTTGTAACAACGCAGTTCACCAGAATCCCGCCCTTGCATTCAAGTGCTCGTGGCACACATAACATAAACAAGATTGTGCGACGGTTGAATGTTTGTAAACATCTTGTGTGGCCTCCAGTGAAACAGTGTTTAACAGAGACATTCTCTGGAAGAGAAAGACTGCCACGAGACGTGAGTAGGCTAAATAAACGTATTCTTATTTTCACGCATAGTTTCACCGAAGCATAACAAACTGGCCTGACTTGCAAATAAATGGTCACTAAGGCAGCAGTAATAATAACACGCAATTGTATAGGACTGTATGGCGGTGCTTATACCCATTGAAATGTTTTCAAAACAATTACATAACAAATCACAACTAACACGTAACACACAATATTATAATTCTTTAAAGTTTAAATGGCAAACAAAGATTTCCAAAGCACCGTGACTGTTGTGTCACAGACCTTAGTTAACACAATCTTGAAGAGAATCATTTAAATACAGACGCTTTCAGTATTCCTAACAGCATTTTAAAATAAACTAAGTTCGTCAACTGTTCTTTACAAAAGAAACGATAAGACGACAATAACTAAAGCGTGGCCAGAAAAATGTTGTATCTTGTCTTTTGCATTTTTCTGTTGGAACTTGTAAATCGATTACATACTCTTACATATTGCCAAAATCGTTACGCAATACTACGTTTATCTTCTTTTTATAATGTAAATTGTCTGGTACAACGTAAGACTGGGCTCTAAGTCCCTGATCTTACACCAATGATCAACCGATGCTTCACGTGACCGAACACGCAGTGAACGATTGGAAGACAGCACTAAGCCATATGGAAATAGATAAAAACTGGTCCGTCTCCGTAAATGTTCAGTTGTGTGTGAAATCTTATGGGACTTAACTGCTAAGGTCATCAGTCCTTAAGCTTACACACTACTTAGCCTAAATTATCCTAAGGACAAACACACACACCCATGCCCGATGGAGGACTCGACATGACTGCAGCGCCTGAGACCGCTCGGCTGATCCCGCGCGGCCGTCCGTAAATCCTAAGAACTGCGAACAGCTGTGTTATGATTAACATCTGCATGCAGAAGGGTATCGCGTTCCGTTAACACGTGTGACAGAATTCAAGGAATGACAAATACTGGTGATGGGATACCGAGTTGAGGGAGAATCATTCACGAAGCCATATAGCAGGACAAAAAAAGCGAAGGGTTGTCAACCTAGAGATCACAGAGGGCGAGTAGTCGTCGTGAAGCCATCGAGAAGCGAGGAAGTCAGTTGTGGACAAGCAGATCTGTCGTTTGGAGATGTCACTGTCACCCAAGTAGGCGTGAAGAAATGATGCGAGAGGCTTGCGAGTTTTCAATCAGAAAAGAGATTCACTCACCAAATGCGTATCCACAACACGAGAAGACGCTGATCTGCTACCGACCTATACTACCACGGTAAGTAAAGAATTCCTTCATTTACCTCTAATAGAAAACATTACCATTATCCGTCACTTGACTAGTAATCTTTTATTAGCTATCCGTAATTAAAATGAGAGAATACTTTCACGTCTAGCGCCACGGGACTTGTCTTGCATGGTGGTTCCTGTATCGTGCACGAAAGGTATTATGTTGAGAGTACTCAAGTGCTGTTGTCCAGAATTTATTTGTCAAATATTTTACTTTGCCGCCACACACGTATTGAATATTTAATTTCTTACTAGGCCACGGTGACCCTCTCAACCAAAGGTAGCAGACTACGGCTGTTGCACTGTTAACGGCATTTTCACCGTGATTCAGCTGTTCATTGTAGAACTTGGGCGGTGGAGTTCTGGAAAAGCTCTGTACATTTAGGTCGACTATTACTGTCACACTGTTGATGGCCTTCTTACCGCTGTTCAGTTGCTCAAAAATGGTTCAAATGGCTCTGAGCACTATGGGACTTAACATCTATGGTCATCAGTCCCCTAGAACTTAGAACTACTTAAACCTAACTAACCTAAGGACAGCACAGAACACCCAGCCATCACGAGGCAGAGAAAATTCCTGACCCCGTCGGGAATCGAACCCGGGAACCCGGGCGTGGGAAGCGAAAACGCCACCGCACGACCACGAGATGCGGGCGTTCAGTTGCTCATTCTAGACATTTGGCGCAGGAGTTTTGGAAGAGCTCTGTGCATTAAGGGCCTCACTAGTTACTTCCACGTAAGTTCGATGGTCCGGCCGCAATCAGTAGACCATGTCTCCGTAAACAACTGTATAACTACAATCAATCTTTGTGAGATTTGACGTTTCTTCATACACTGGTAGAGGAATTCGTCTATTTCCGTATCTGTGGCGTAAAAAAATTCAGGGCAGGCTAATATCGCCAGGAACGACTGTGTGTAATGGCTTTCGGCGTTTGCACAGTAGGAACTTATTCAGTAAGAATGTTAAGTTTGCTATCTTCACTAGTAACACACTCATCTAATAGCATTTTCACTCTATAAGTTCAGGG
This sequence comes from Schistocerca nitens, assembly GCF_023898315.1. Taxonomy (NCBI): domain Eukaryota; kingdom Metazoa; phylum Arthropoda; class Insecta; order Orthoptera; family Acrididae; genus Schistocerca; species Schistocerca nitens. The sequence continues at coordinate 697,246,166 of NC_064616.1, read as the reverse complement.
CGGGAAAGATTGCATCCATAAAGTGTAATATTCGAGTCTACGCCTCACCAATTCACAACAAATGCAACAACTTGCTATTATTATTACTGTTATTACTGGTATTGTAGTAGTAGTAGTAGTAGTAGTAGTAGAAGTATCAGTTATTATTGCTGTTATGGTAGAAGAATTTTCTTTATTTTCACAACGAATGATTTTAGTTTGGGGGTTTGAGGTACACTCCATGGTTTTTCCAGTTTCGTAATCAATAGCTCCATTTTCTTTTATGTGATTTCACACTTTTCACCAGGTGTGAACAGTTCTACAAATACTGTCCTGTATCTCTGTATTTTTACTGCATCCAGCAATTTGTGACAGAGCTCCCTTGTGAATGTGTGATATTGACTCCATAGCACAAATTCTGACAAGTGTGATTTCAGTTTTCAGCTGCTACATACGGCTCAATTCCGTATTTAGGCATATTCTGAGCAGATTTGTCACTAATGTCTACATTTCATGGGATTGCAATCTCAACTAAGCGCCACAATCCCTTTCCTTACTGCAAGGACACGGTAATAGGCTCGTTAACTGCAACATTTGTGTATGCATGCCGGCCGAAGTGGCCGTGCGGTTGCAGGCGCTGTAGTCTGGAACCGCGAGACCGCTACGGTCGCAGGTTCGAATCCTGCCTCGGGCACGGACGTGTGTGATGTCCTTAGGTTAGTTAAGTTTAACTAGTTCTAAGTTCTAGGGGACTAATGACCTCAGAAGTTGAGTCTCAGTGCTCAGAGCAATTTTTTGTGTATGCATACTGTAATATATTGATTATTCCTTGCTACTGTAGTGTTATCTTGAAGCTGTGAGAAAGGAGGACAGGCGCTCCAAGGCGCGGAAGCAGAGACGATGCTGAGGGCAGACGAAACTAGGAGAGATATTGTTACATGAAGTACACCGTTAGGGGAGAGCCTTGCGAAAATGCAGACGCCCCCAGACGCGGCCCCAGGGCGCTAGTTTCTCTGCAAGGACTTAACATGTAACTTGATATGTCGTCTAGACGCTGTGGTAGGTTGCCACCATAGAACTTCGTAATAAACAGGCACGTACTAGCGTATAAAGCCAGCTTGATACCAGCCCTGAGAACAGCAACGTCAGTAGGCTCACAAGGGTTAGAAAGAGAGCGAAATCGCCAAAAAACTGTTGACTAACAATAATACTGCAAACCTTATTTGGCAGAGCAGTTACGTTTAGCTTTCAGCTGAACAATGTTGATACCAAATACGGACTTACTGCATCTGCATTAACATCCCTGCCTTAGGAGCAGAGAGGGGACCTAACTAAACGGTGGTTGGCAGGCGCCTGCAAGAGACCTGCGGGACTGGCTGGGTGGCTTTAATTGGGAAAAACAGTGCCCCCACGCAACTCCTTAAAACCCCTAGATTACACATTTTGGCGGAGTTCTCAGTCAGACGATATGGGCGCCGAATCCGCGTCCGTCGACTCCAGCCTCGGTCCAGTTCCGCGTAAGTCTGCTCTCTCACTTGGAGTGCCTCAGTGAACAGTGTCACATTCAGTATGTTTTGTACTGCAACTAATTTGTTGCCTTAAGATGCTGCTAGTTTTTGCTGCTGTGGTTAGCATCCACTCCTGGGACTTCTGCACTGGCTCCTGTTGTAACAGTGTTATTCATGCTTTTTTTCTAATCCTAAAACGAGCTTCCAGTGTATTAGTTAGTCCCGTCTGGAATAAACAACTATTTCAAAACCCTGTTTGTCCAAGAGTCTCCACAACGAGTTCCCTAACAAGTCTCACCCCCTGCATTTTTAGTAAATGCCTGTACCAGTGTTGGCTCAGATAGAAGAAAACAATCAAGTGCCTTAACTGTCAATTGTCCTTCTACCTTCTGCTCTGTACCGCTCGGGAGCGCAGACTGACCAGTAACCCCTTTTCTGCCTCTCCCACCTATGGCAGGACACGACAGTACGTACGTTTGTTGACCGAGAGAATATTAGAATGTAATTTCATTTGTTAGACGCATGGCTGCATTTTTTGTTGGGGCTGCAGGTATCTGGTATCTTAACGGCTCTGTGTATCTGCCAGTGAAGTTATGAACACTTCCACTGTGCATCTTTTGGTATGGGTTATTGAGCAGCCTGATTTCACGTAAATAGTCGTTCACGAGTATATCACAACAGTCATAAGCTATATTTGTTATTACTTGTTCATAGTTCTTCCTTCATAAGTCCTGATTTATTATTATTATTATTATTATTATTTCTTTACTTTCTCAGACTTTTTAGAAGTCTGGTTAAGAATGGAGTGACGCGGACCTTCATCAAGCGTCACTTCCTTTTTGCTGTACGGTACATGTTATATTGCATTTAGGAACTTTCGGGTAATTGAACATGTATCAATAATTACGGATTTCTGTAATTGTATATATATGTTTGGATGTAGCTGTATTGCATTGATGTATTGGTGGATATTGTGTGGTATGACTCCTGTAGTTGATAGTATAATTGGTATGATGTCAACTTTATCCTGATGCCACATGTCTTTGACTTCCTCAGCCAGTTGGATGTATTTTTCAATTTTTTCTCCTGTTTTCTTTTGTATATTTGTTGTATTGGGTATGGATATTTCGATTAATTGTGTTAATTTCTTCTTTTTATTGGTGAGTATGATGTCAGGTTTGTTATGTGGCGTTGTTTTATCTGTTATAATGGTTCTGTTCCAGTATAATTTGTATTCATCATTCTCCAGTACATTTTGTGGTGCATACTTGTATGTAGGAACGTGTTGTTTTATAAGTTTATGTTGTAAGGCAAGCTGTTGATGTATTATTTTTGCGACATTGTCATGTCTTCTGGGGTATTCTGTATTTGCTAGTATTGTACATCCGCTTGTGATGTGATCTACTGTTTCTATTTGTTGTTTACAAAGTCTGCATTTATCTGTTGTGGTATTGGGATCTTTAATAATATGCTTGCTGTAATACCTGGTGTTTATTGTTTGATCCTGTATTGCAATCATGAATCCTTCTGTCTCACTGTATATATTGCCTTTTCTTAGCCATGTGTTGGATGCGTCTTGATCGATGTGTGGCTGTGTTAGATGATACGGGTGCTTGCCATGTAGTGTTTTCTTTTTCCAATTTACTTTCTTCGTATTTGTTGATGTTATGTGATCTAAAGGGTTGTAGAAGTGGTTATGAAGTTGCAGTGGTGTAGCCGATGTATTTATATGAGTGATTGCCTTGTGTATTTTGCTAGTTTCTGCTCGTTCTAGAAAGAATTTTCTTAAATTGTCTACCTGTCCATAGTGTAGGTTTTTTATGTCGATAAATCCCCTTCCTCCTTCCTTTCTGCTTTATGTGAATCTTTCTGTTGCTGAATGTATGTGATGTATTCTATATTTGTGGCATTGTGATCGTGTAAGTGTATTGAGTGCTTCTAGGTCTGTGTTACTCCATTTCACTACTCCAAATGAGTAGGTCAATATTGGTATGGCATAAGTATTTATAGCTTTTGTCTTGTTTCTTGCTGTCAATTCTGTTTTCAGTATTTTTGTTAGTCTTTGTCTATATTTTTCTTTTAGTTCTTCTTTAATCTTTGTATTATCTATTCCTATTTTTTGTCTGTATCCTAGATATTTATAGACATCTGTTTTTTCCATCGCTTCTATGCAGTCGCTGTGGTTAACCAATATGTAATCTTCTTGTTTAGTGTGTTTTCCCTTGACTATGCTATTTTTCTTACATTTGTCTGTTCCAAACGCCATACTTATATCATTGCTGAATACTTCCGTTATCTTTAGTAATTGGTTGAGTTGTTGATTTGTTGCTGCCAGTAGTTTTAGATCATCCATGTATAGCAAATGTGTGATTTTGTGTGGGTATGTTCCAGTAATATTGTATCCATAATTTGTATTATTTAGCATGCTGGATAGTGGGTTCAGAGCAAGGCAGAACCAGAAAGGACTTAATGAGTCTCCTTGGTATATTCCACGCTTAATCTGTATTGGCTGTGATGTGATATTATCTGAATTTGTTTGGATATTAAGTGTGGTTTTCCAGTTTTTCATTACTATGTTTAGGAACTGTATCAATTTAGGATCTACTTTGTATATTTCCAATATTTGTAGTAACCATGAGTGGGGTACACTATCAAAAGCTTTTTGGTAATCAATGTATGCGTAGTGTAGAGACCTTTGTTTAGTTTTAGCTTGATATGTCACCTCTGCATCTATTATCAGTTGCTCTTTACATCCTCGTGCTCCTTTGCAGCAGCCTTTTTGTTCTTCATTTATAATTTTGTTCTGTGTTGTATGTGTCATTAATTTCTGTGTAATGACTGAAGTTAATATTTTGTAGATTGTTGGTAGGCATGTTATGGAGCGATATTTAGCTGGGTTTGCTGTGTCTGCTTGATCTTTAGGTTTCAGATAAGTTATTCCATGTGTAAGTGTATCAGGGAATATGTATGGGTCTGCAATGTAACTGTTAAATAATTTAGTTAGATGTGAATGTGTTGAGGTGAACTTCTTTAGCCAGAAATTTGCTATTTTATCATTTCCAGGGGCTTTCCAATTGTGCGTAGAATTAATTGCTCGGGTGACTTCATGTTGCAAAATTATCACTTCAGGCATTTGTGGTATCATCTTGTATGTATCTGTTTCTGCTTGTATCCACCGTGCATGCCTGTTATGTTGTACCGGGTTTGACCATATGCTGCTCCAGAAGTGTTCCATGTCTCTTATGTTTGGTGGATTGTCTATTTTTATGTGTGTGTTATCTATTGTTTGGTAAAATTTCTTTTGGTTTGTGTTGAATGTTTGGTTTTGTTTCCTTCTATTTTCACTTTTTTTGTATCTTCTAAGTCGTTTCGCCAAAGCTTGTAATTTTTGCTTCTTTTCATCTAATTGCTCTATTGCTTCTTGTTGTGAGATTTTACCTAACCTTTTTCGTTTTTTATTATTATTATTATTATTATTATTATTATTATTATTTCTTTCTTGTCTCAGACGTTACGTCTGGTTAAAAATGGAAGGTGACGCGGACCTTGATCAAGCGTGACTTCCTTTTAACTGTACGATATATGTTACATTGCATTTAGGAACTTTCGGGTAATTGAACAAGTGTCAATAATTACAGATTTCTGTAGTTGTATATATAAGTTTGGATGTAGCTGTATTGCATTGATGTACTGGTGGATATTGTGTGGTATGACTCCTGTAGTTGATAGTATAATTGGTATAATGTGAACTTTATCCTGATGCCACATGTCCTTGACTTCCTCAGCCAGTTGGATGTATTTTTCAATTTTTTCTCCTGTTTTCTTTTGTATATTTGTTGTATTGGGTATGGATATTTCGATTAGTTGTGTTAATTTCTTCTTTTTATTGGTGACTATGATGTCAGGTTTATTATGTGGTGTTGTTTTATCTGTTATAATGGTTCTGTTCCAGTATAATTTTTATTCATCGTTCTCCAGTACATTTTGTGGTGCATACTTGTATGTGGGAACATGTTGTTTTATAAGTTTATGTTGTAAGGCAAGCTGTTGATGTATTATTTTTGCTACATTGTCGTGTCTTCTGGGGTATTCTGTATTTGCTAGTATTGTACATCCACTTGTGATGTGATCTACTGTTTCTATTTGTTGTTTGCAAAGTCTGCATTTATCTGTTGTGGTATTGGGATCTTTAATAATATGCTTGCTGTAATATCTGGTGTTTATTGTTTGATCCTGTATTGCAAGCATGAATCTTTCCGTCTCACTGTATATATTGCCTTTTCTTAGCCATGTGTTGGATGCGTCTTGATCGATGTGTGGCTGTGTTAGATGATACGGGTGCTTGCCATGTAGTGTTTTCTTTTTCCAATTTACTTTCTTCGTATCTGTTGATGTTATGTGATCTAAAGGGTTGTAGAAGTGGTTATGAAATTGCAGTGGTGTAGCCGATGTATTTATATGAGTGATTACTTTGTGTATTTTGCTAGTTTCTGCTCGTTCTATAAAGAATTTTCTTAAATTATCTACCTGTCCATAATGTAGGTTTTTTATGTCGATAAATCCCCTTCCTGCTTCCTTTCTGCTTAATGTGAATCTTTCAGTTGCTGAATGTATGTGATGTATTCTATATTTGTGGCATTGTGATCGCGTAAGTGTATTGAGTGCTTCTAGGTCTGTGTTACTCCATTTCACTACTCCAAATGAGTAGGTCAATATTGGTATAGCATAAGTATTTACAGCTTTTGTCTTGTTTCTTGCTGTCAATTCTGTTTTCAGTATTTTTGTTAGTCTTTGTCTATATTTTTCTTTTAGTTCTTCTTTAATATTTGTATTATCTATTCCTATTTTGTGTCTGTATCCTAGATATTTATAGGCATCTGTTTTTTCCATCGCTTCTATGCAGTCGCTGTGGTTATCCAATATGTAATCTTCTTGTTTAGTGTGTTTTCCCTTGACTATGCTATTTTTCTTACATTTGTCTGTTCCGAAAGCCATATTTATATCATTGCTGAATACTTCTGTTATCTTTAGTAATTAGTTGAGTTGTTGATTTGTTGCTGCCAGTAGTTTTAGATCATCCATGTATAGCAGATGTGTGATTCTGTGTGGGTATGTTCCAGTAATATTGTATACATAATTTGTATTATTTAGCATGTTGGATAGTGGGTTCAGAGCAAGGCAGAACCAGAAAGGACTTAATGAGTCTCCTTGGTATATTCCAAGCTTAATCTGTATTGGCTGTGATGTGATATTATTTGAATTTGTTTGGATATTAAGTGTGGTTTTCCAATTTTTCATTACTATGTTTAGGAACTGAATCAATTTAGGATCTACTTTGTATATTTCCAATATTTGTAGTAACCATGAGTGGGGTACACTATCAAAAGCTTTTTGGTAATCAATGTATGCGTAGTGTAGCGACCTTTGTTTAGTTTTAGCTTGATATTATTATTATTATTATTATTATTATATCACCCGCTTTCTTAGTCGAGTTCGCTATCGCACACCGGTTCGAATATACATCTAGATACGCACTCCGCAAGCCATCGTATGGGGCGAGGCCCTAGAGAGTATTTAAACCACTTGCAGTCATTTCCTTTCCTATTCCACCCGCAAGCGAGGGACTGTCTATGTGCCTGCTCACGAGCCCTGTTATCTTCGTGATCCTGACGCTAAATGTACGTTGGTGGCAGTAGATTCATTCCGCAGTCAGCTTTACTCCTATTTCTTTGGAAATTGGAAATTTGTGGTAAGGTCTTATGGGACCAAACTGCTGTGGTCATTGGTACCTAAGCCTACACACTACTTAATCTAACTTAAACTAACTTACGCTATGGACAACACACACATCCATGCCCGAGGGAGGACTCGAACCTCCGACGTGGGAAGCCGCGCGAACCGTGACAAGACGCCCAAGACCGCGCGGCTACCTATATCTTTATTCGATGTGACTGTGACAATCAGTACACTACTAGTGCTGCTTATAAACATCACCGGATTGATTTCCCTACTCATCTGCATTAACTTACGTTTTTCTACATTTAGATAAAGCTGTCACTCATCCTACCAACTAGAGACTTTGTCTAAGTTGTCTTCTTCCCTACTACAGTCACACAACGACGACACCTTCCAGTAAACCATAGCGTAATCACCAAAGAGACGCATATTGCTCTTTACCCTGTCCGTTAGATATAGAGAATGAAAGACGGCGGAAAACTAACTTCGAGTAATTGACTGACATGATGAGGGGGAGTTGGTGGTGTAATGTTCATGAACACCAGGTTTTTCGCCGATGTGCCGTATTAACTTCCAAATCTCCTTACAGTGTTTCATGAAGTTAGGATATGTGACAAAGTTGATAGTGATCGGATGGGAGAGTTAAGCCCAGCGGCGCCCTTGGTGCTATTCGAAACGAGTAGGCTATGTGCCGGAACCGGTATCACCATCTCGCTTCCCTTCATTCATAACAACACAAACCCAACTACACTGCACACGCTCTTACCACAGTCATTCATGTGAGACAGAAGAAAGGCAACCGGCAAACCGCCTCTATTAGGACCTTGCCTAGAACGGCAATGCAGGTTTCTTGTATCTGCTCCCCTGTCCTCATTTCCTGAGTGCGTGATCACTCTGAATTTATTGTTTATTACTGTTATTATTATTATGTTATGTTATGTTAACCGGGGACCTAAAAACGACGGAGAGGCTCCGTCCCCGCCGCAGCCGCAGTGGTCCGCAATCCCCCCCCCCCTTCCACCCCACACCGAACCCAGGGTTATTGTGAGGTTCGGCCCCCGGTGGACCCCCCAGGGAACGTCTCACACCAGACGAGTGTAACCCCTATGTTTGCGTGGTAGAGTAATGGTGGTGTACGTGTACGTGGAGAACTTGTTTGCGCAGCAATCGCCGACATAGTGTAGCTGAGGCGGAATAAGGAGAACCAGCCCGCATTTGCCGAGGCATATTGAAAACCGCCTAAAAACCATCCACAGACGGGCCGGTTCACCGGACCTCGACACAAATCCGCCGGGCGGTTTCGTGCCGGGAACCAGCGCTCCTTCCCGCCCGGAAAGCCTTGGTGCGTTAGACCGCACGGCCAACCGGGCGGGCTGTTATTATTATTATTATTATTATTATTAAGAGCAGTAATAGTAGTAGTGGTAGAAGCAGGAGAAGAAGAAGGGGCGGATGAAGATTTTCTATCGTATAATTCCGAAAGTTCTGTGAGTTCAATTACTCAGATAAACTGAATCTAGACACAACTGAAGAAATAAAGAACTGTCGATCCAGAGGTCCCGATGTCCCCTTCATGCAGAACCATGGAATCTCGCAGCTTGACCTGGAAGCTTTAACCAACGGGACGGTCTTTCATTTTTCACTTATGAGCAATACAATTTTGTGGAGATTTTCTGCAGGCTGTCTTTCGCTTGAACGATTTCTTCTGATGCTCGAATTCGATTCAGATAGTTTCCTAGAGATGTTTTTTCTGTTTACATTACGTTGTCAACAAATGGTGGAAACACGGGCAAATTTTATTTCATTCACCATGTACACTCCTGGAAATTGAAATAAGAACACCGTGAATTCATTGTCCCAGGAAGGGGAAACTTTATTGACACAGTCCTGGGGTCAGATACATCACATGATTACACTGACAGAACCACAGGCACATAGACACAGGCAACAGAGCATGCACAATGTCGGCACTAGTACAGTGTATATCCACCTTTCGCAGCAATGCAGGCTGCTATTCTCCCATGGAGACGATCGTAGAGATGCTGGATGTAGTCCTGTGGAACGGCTTGCCATGCCACTTCCACCTGGCGCCTCAGTTGGACCAGCGATCATGCTGGACGTGCAGACCGCGTGAGACGACGCTTCATCCAGTCCCAAACATGCTCAATGGGGGACAGATCCGGAGATCTTTCTGGCCAGGGTAGTTGACTTACACCTTCTAGAGCACGTTGGGTGGCACGGGATACATGCGGACGTGCATTGTCCTGTTGGAACAGCAAGTTCCCTTGCCGGTCTAGGAATGGTAGAACGATGGGTTCGATGACGGTTTGGATGTACCGTGCACTATTCAGTGTCCCCTCGACGATCACCAGTGGTGTACGGCCAGTGTAGGAGATCGCTCCCCACACCATGATGCCGGGTGTTGGCCCTGTGTGCCTCGGTCGTATGCAGTCCTGATTGTGACGCTCACCTGCACGGCGCCAAACACGCATACGACCATCATTGGCACCAAGGCAGAAGCGACTCTCATCGCTGAAGACGACACGTCTCCATTCGTCCCTCCATTCACGCCTGTCGCGACACCACTGGAGGCGGGCTGCACGATGTTGGGGCGTGAGCGGAAGACGGCCTAACGGTGTGCGGGACCGTAGCCCAGCTTCATGGAGACGGTTGCGAATGGTCCTCGCCGATACCCCAGGAGCAACAGTGTCCCTAATTTGCTGGGAAGTGGCGGTGCGGTCCCCTACGGCACTGCGTAGGATCCTACGGCCTTGGCGTGCATCCGTGCGTCGCTGCGGTCCGGTCCCAGGTCGACGGGCACGTGCACCTTCCGCCGACCACTGGCGACAACATCGATGTACTGTGGAGACCTCACGCCCCACGTGTTGAGCAATTCGGCGGTACGTCCACCCGGCCTCCCGCATGCCCACTATACGCCCTCGCTCAAAGTCCGTCAACTGCACATACGGTTCACGTCCACGCTGTCGCGGCATGCTACCAGTGTTAAAGACTGCGATGGAGCTCCGTATGCCACGGCAAACTGGCTGACACTGACGGCGGCGGTGCACAAATGCTGCGCAGCTAGCGCCATTCGACGGCCAACACCGCGGTTCCTGGTGTGTCCGCTGTGCCGTGCGTGTGATCATTGCTTGTACAGCCCTCTCGCAGTGTCCGGAGCAAGTATGGTGGGTCTGACACACCGGTGTCAATGTGTTCTTTTTTCCATTTCCAGGAGTGTATCAGTAGAAATGTCACTGATGTAGAGAATCAATAACGAAGACTCACCCGCAAGCCACGGAAGGACCATAGAGCATAACGTAAGGTAACAGACACATGTGACTAGAAAAATATGCTATGTACTTGAAGTGCAGCAGATACGGTTCTCAGATGTTTCTAGACGTGTACAACAGGGTGGAACAATGTCGGCTTAATGTTTCAGAAGTATTTATAAAATATTATGACTTCAGTGTAGTTCAGTCCTGTGATTGTTTCCAGTCCAGCGCATGGCGACATGAGCTCCTAAAATACACTACTGGCCATTATCATTGTTACACCAAGAAGAAATGCAGACGATAAAGAGGTATTCATTGGAAAAATGTATTATACTAGAACTGACATGTGATTACATTTCCACGCAGTTTGGGTGCATAGCTCCTCAGAAATCAGTACCCAGAACAACCACCTCTAGCCGTAATGACGGCGTTGATACGCCTGGGCATTGGATCAAACAGAGCTTGGATGGCGTGTACAGGTACAGCTGCCCATGCAGCTTCAATGCGATACCACAGTTCATCAAGAGTAGTGACTGGCGTATTGTGACGAGCCAGTTGCTCGGCCACCATTGACCAGACGTTTTCAATTGGTGAGAGATCTGGAGAATGTGCTGGCCAGGGCAGCAGTCGCACATTTCCTGTATCCAGAAAGGCCCGTACAGGACCTGCAACATGCGGTCGTGCATTATCCTGCTGATATGTAGAGTTTCGCAGGGATCGAATGAAGGGTACAGCCACTGGTCTCAACACATCTGAAATGTAACGTCCACTGTTCAAAGTGCCGTCAATGCGAACAAGAGGTGACCGAGACGTGTAACGAATGACACCCCATACCATCACGCCGGGTGATACGCCAGTATGGCGATGACGAATACACACTTCCAATGTGCGTTCACCGCGATGTCGCCAAACACGGATGCGACCATCATGATGCTGTAAACAGAACCTGGATTCATCCGAAAAAATGACATTTTGCCATTCGTGCACCCAGGTTCGTCGTTGAGTACACCATCGCAGGCGCTCCTGTCTGTGATGCAGCGTCAAGGGTAACCGCAGACATGGTCTCCGAGCTGATAGTCCATGCTGCTGAAAACGTCGTCGAACTGTTCGTGCAGATGGTTGTTGTCTGGCAAACGTCCCCATCTGTTGACTCAGGGATCGAGACGTGGCTGCACGATCCGTTACAGCCATGCAGATAAGATGCCTGTCATCTCGACTGCTAGTGATACGAGGCCGTTGGGATCCAGCACGGCGTTCCGTATTACCCTCTTGAACCCACCGATTCCATATTCTGCTAACAGTCATCGGATCTCGACCAACGCGAGCAGCAATGTCGCGTTACGATAAACCGCAATCGCGATAGGCTACAATCCTACCTTTATCAAAGTCGGAAACGTGATGGTACGCATTTCTACTCCTTACACGAGGTATCACAACAACGTTTCACCAGGCAACGCCGGTCAACTGCTGTTTGTGTATGAGAAATCGGTTGGAAGCTTTCGTCATGGCAGCACGCTGTAGGTGTCGCCACCGGCGCCAACCTTGTGTGGATGCTCTGAAAAGCTAATGATTTGCATATCACAGCATCTTCTTCCTGTCGGTTAAATTTCACGTCTGTAGCACGTCATCTTCGTGGTGTAGCAATTTTAATGGCCAGTAGTGTAGATGCTATTCAGGTTCAGGCAGTTTTATTGCAGACCTTCAGCTACAGCTTACTTCTCCACAGAATTTCTACTTTTCGGATGGCTTTCCGACGGCAAGGATACAAAAAAAATGTGGTTGGATAGATGAGGTGGAAAGTTCTCTGCTTCCATCAAGGTTGACAAGTAAATTGTCTCCCGGGTACCTATCGTGATCGTTGTCTCCACTACCTGGTGAGATTCCATGGGTAACACGGCAGCATGCTAATGCGATCGTAGCAAGCTTTAGAATCGATCTGTCTCTTATGCATAGAGTAGGAAAGTGACTCCAATAAACACCAGAAGACGTGCTTTAAAAATTTCACCACAGCGGTCCATTTGGTAAGTGAATGGCTGAAATACCTTTTTCCAAACTGCTATAATTTATTTTTTTTTGTTTGCGTGGGATTAGGGGGGGGGGTGAGGGGGGGCGCATTCTCACGCACTATGTGGTAGACTAGAATTTGATAGCAGCGCAGTGTTCATTGCACACCGAAAACGTCGCTGTAAGTTTGTTAAAAGCTGCACCTAAAAATTGTACGTGACGCCTGTGAAGCTCCGTTGTCGCTATACACCAGGGGCGAGCTACCGTTGCGCGCCACGCGGCTTAATACGCATACACTGGCGGCTGCGGCACTGCTCGGAGATGGCGCGGCTGTAGAATAGGCACAAATACAGCAACAGCTTTTGCGGCAGGCTCAGCCATTTGTATTTACGCACAAAGATGAAGGGGATGAGAAGCGCAGCAGAATACACCGAGGTTTACACGGAGGTGGCTTGCGTAGGAAAAAAAGAGACAAGCCTGGAAAGCGCGCCTCAGAAGCGCAGGAGTTGATGCTTCACGTCGACGTTGTTTGAAAAGGAAGCCGAACATTCCAGATTACAAAACATAAACGTAAAGTCCAAGAAGACTTGTGATCGTGAGTTCGTCGGTCTGCGGAAGTTCAAGCTACTAAATATGTTCGAACATTTACGAAGAGTGGAATGACATGTACAATTTTGGCTCTCGAGATTATTTAGTGAAGAGTTAATATACAGAAAACTTATAAATACAATTCATGTATAGTAACATTAATTTCTTAAAATATGCACAACTAAATACACAGCGTCATTTGGGTGTAAAAACCGCCAGTAATTATTCATCTTTTGCACTAAACCAGCGGTTTGCAAGTAGCGACCCGCGGGTCACATGCGACCCGCTAAGGGTTTTTGTGTGGCCCGCCAAGAGAGTCAGAAAAACCATTGAACCGAGATTTCCTTACCGTGCACGACCGAGGATTTCAACTAGGATGGTCACGTCAATACGCATGCGCATTGATCAGCGTAGATACTAACAAAGATGACATTCGGTGCGATGGTTGTTGTGAACGACCATAAAGACATATTCCATTTACTTACTGACATGCAATCAGATCACATTGGAAGAGATATTTAATGCTGTGACATTAGCTGACTTTTACGTATCTGCTGGAAATTTCTGTCGATGATGAAATTTGCTGGAAAAAATGTTCAAGCAATCTCACTGTTGATTTTAAAAAATTTAGAAAAGGGTAACAGGATACATTAGTCTAATTAAATTTATTTTAAACTTAAATGTGCTTGCAGCTATGGATGATATGAAATTAACACAAAAAGTAAATTGATTGAAACTGTTACTATTTTATTTAGTTTATCCTTATTGATTCTTATGGAAAATTGATACCTTTTTTGAAATGTAACGTTAACTAATGATATCAATCATTTTAAAAAGTCATCCCTCGCTAACGTCCTCTTCCACAATGTGGCCCCCGAGCCGAGAAAAACTGCCCACCCTTGTACTAAACTGTATCCAAATTTTTAAGAAAACAATAAGCGAAAGGGCGAAATCTGTTACCTAGGCACTCTACAGTTATGTTCTGCGTGCCTTCTGTGGATAAGGCATGTGTTTGCTATCGTGCAAGAGTTAGTTTCGCCATGAAACTACCTAATATCTCAGTGCCACTCTTACAATTGCTTTTCGCTAGGTAACAGGCACATATGAGTCAGGACGATGATGTGAATCTTCATTTAGTGCCACCGACGAACTGTATGTTATCCACATCAACGAAGCGTAGCCTAAAAGCCGCGCCATGTCTCTGGTTGAAATGGAATGATTTTAACCGCGTAAGCAAATTTAAAGATTTGGATCTGGCGGGAGTCTCACAAGCACATACAGAACAGCCGCGAGGGTTGAAGTTAAGCTTCTAGTTGCGACAGCACTGCATGGTATTAGTTTCATACTTGTTCAACGATGCAATAATATAGCCGAAATCAGAAATCTACAGTTGGTTGATGAAGCAATAAATATAAACATTTATACTGTAATTTTTGAAGCAGTCTTGTCCTTAGTGACAATAAAGTTTCATTGGCTATTAGTTTTTTTGCTAACCACATAATTATAAGCAATACATCCTTGAAATATCACTGCAGCCAGACAGCTGAAGACACTTCGAACAACTCAGGGCTTAAACCTGTTTGAGAATTTACAGAATACCTTAGAAGTTATCATGAAGATACAGCGCTTTTCAAATAAATGGGCCCTCAACGAAGCATTTCTATAAGAGTGTAGGAAAGCAGTGCCATATTAAACACGAAATTCTGTTAAATGAAGGTAAATAGTCCATGATTATAACCGAAGATCGTGCTACAATCAGTGAAACAGTGAGTTGGAACACTGGATTCAAGTTCTAAAGGATCCTGATTTTAGCTTTCATAGTTCCTCTGAACAAATTCACAATCTACATCTACATTTGTAATGCATCAACTATTACTTCCCCCTCTCCATCATCCTCCAACAGCCCGTAGTGCTTGCTCTAGCGGCCTAGTGCTTTCGCCTAATCTGTACACACTCGGAAAGGATGCACCACATCAAAAACTTATTCCGTATACAAGGAAAGTGGAAAAACATCATCCAGTAAGTCACAATGCAGGTAAACGTGTGTGTTACGTAATCCTGACAGACGGTCATTGAAGAGGATTTGTAATCCCTTGGTATTTAGGTGAATATATAACCTTCAAAATTTTTGTTATTTGTCGCATAACCGAATTACGCAAAAATACTGAGGAAATATTCCTGACCACCAACGTCCTAGATTCTCAATGGAGTTCGGATTTACCCGTAAAAGAAGTTGCAGAAAAAATTATGGACCTTTTTGTGATAACGACGCAGGTGTTTCTGTCGGGTTCATAGAGTGTTCAAATGTTTGAAAATATATTCTTTCACTGCTTCACACGGCTAAACACAGATGTGAAAGCCCGGGCAGTAAGAGTAGCAACAGCAGAACAAACTAAGATGATCTTTCATAGCGTCTTCAAGGAATATATGCTTACGGGAAGGCAAAGATATTATAAGTTGAGGAGTAAATGCGTTTTTTTTATCTAAAGATACATCATGATATCACCCTATATGAAAGAAAGAATTAAGAGAAATTTAGTTGAATTATGTTTGCCAGTCTTGCGAGCATTCGAAGCACTCAGGGGAAGAGAACTGATAATTTTCATACAGGATACAGTAAATCCCGGTGCTCCTACTGTACCGGTCAGTGCTATTGCATGCCAACCACAACAATGCAGCAAACGGTTAAAATTTTGTAAGTTCGAGAGCGAAGCTATCTCCTTTATATGGCGGTGTCGACACGAGGCGAGCGCGAATAACAACATTTCACCACCGAGAGTGCGTCAGGGGGAAACTCAAAATCGGCGCTTCTCTCGAGCCACAAGAACAAACCTCAGCAGAAATGTAGTGGGACGAAGCATCTGGACAGGATAACGTCACCTTCGTTACGTGATGAAAGAAATGCTTTTGCTAATGCAACAACGCGTACCAGAAGCTTCTACGAAGCCGTCCTATACTACTATATAACAAACTCGTTAATCATAGCAGAGTGAGAATCACTGATGCTTCCATAATAGCAAGACCTGTGTCTTGACATCAGGTAAATACATTACTGGCCATTAAAATTGCTTCACCACGAATATGACGTGCTACAGACGCGAAATTTAACCGACAGGAAGAAGATGCTGTGATATGCAAATGATTAGCTTTTCAGAGCATTCACACAAGGTTGGCGCCGGTGGCGACACCTACAGCGTGCTGCCATGACGAAAGCTTCCAACCGATTTCTTATACACAAACAGCAGTTGACCGGCGTTGCCTGGTGAAACGTTGTTGTGATGCCTCGTGTAAGGAGTAGAAATGCGTACCATCACGTTTCCGACTTTGATAAAGGTAGGATTGTAGCCTATCGCGATTGCGGTTTATCGTAACGCGACATTGCTGCTCGCGTTGGTCGAGATCCGATAACTGTTAGCAGAATATGGAATCGGTGGGTTCAAGAGGGTAATACGGAACGCCGTGCTGGATCCAACGGCTTCGTATCTCTAGCAGTCGAGATGACAGGCACCTTATCAGCTTGGCTGTTACGGATCGTGCAGCCACGTCTCGATCCCTGAATCAACAGATGGGGACGTTTGCCAGACAACAACCATCTGCACGAACAGTTCGACGACGTTTTCAGCAGCATGGACTATCAGCTCGGAGACCGTGGCTGCGGTTACCCTTGACGCTGCATCACAGACAGGAGCGCCTGCGATGGTGTGCTCAACGACGAACCTGGGTGCACGAATGGCAAAACGTCATTTTTTCGGATGGATCCAGGTTCTGCTTACAGCATCATGATGGTCGCATCCGTGTTTGGCGACATCGCGGTGAACGCACATTGGAAATGTGTATTCGTCATCGCCATACTGGCGTATCACGCGGCGTGATGGTATGGGGTGCCATTGGTTACACGTCTCTGTCACCTCTTGTTTGCATTGACGGCACTTTGAACAGTGGACGTTACATTTCAGATGTGTTACGACCCGTGGATCTAACCTTCATTCGATCCCTGCGAAACCCTACATTTCAGCAGGATAATGCACGACCGCATGTTGCAAGTCCTGTACAGGCCTTTCTGGACACAGAATATGTTCGACTGCTAACCTGGCCAGCACATTTTTCAGTTATCTCAGCAACTGAAGACGTCTGGTCAATGGTGGCCGAGCAACTGGCTCGTCACAATACGCCAGTCACTACTCTTGATGAACTGTGGTATCGTGTTGAAGTTGCGTGGGCAGCTGTACCTGTACACGCCAACCAAGCTCTGTTTGACTCAATGCCCGGGCGTATCAAGGCCGTTATTACGGCAAGAGTTGGTTGTTCTGGGTACTGAATTCGCAGGATGTATGCACCCAAATTGCGTGAAAATGTAATCACATGTCAGTTCTAGTATAATATATTTGTCCAATGAATACCCATTTATCATCTGCCTTTCTTCTTGGTATAGCAATTTTAATGGCCAGTAGTGTATTAGCCCATACTTCGCTCCATAAATACCCCAGGACTTTAGGTTTTAAGGCAGTTGATAAGACGGATCGATGGCGCACATGACATTCGCACTCTTTTCCTTGATTACGGTAAATTGACTTTTGCACAAATCAGTTGGAGATTTCCTGCACGTTACTGAGCAACTACAACTGTTGCTGGGAGAGAGAGCTACCTTGCCACAATCGTCAGTCACGGAGTTCAACACCACAGCCTACCACTGTCGCAGATGGGTGGACCCAGGAGTCCTCCGTACCGTCAGGACACCAGTGTTCCTGATACTTCGGAGGACTGACCTGGGTCTACCTGAACGGCAGGCCAAAATCGTCGTACCACACGACCAGACAGCAGCCGTCATAGCAGTTAAACGGATGAAGAAGAACGGCGGTGAGCGGGAAGGGACAGAGCACCTCCCACATAGTTGTGTGTACATCCAGCAAACACGACGCCTACACTCACTGCCGCGGCAATGCGGTGCGGCCAACGCCAGAGCCGCGGCTGCCGGCAAACGGCCATAGCAGCAGCCGGCTAGGAACGGAGAAAGAAGCGTCAGCTACCTAGAGCGGGCTGAAGGCCGCTTATGATGAGAATGCTCGGCAGGCATCGACAGCCGACGTCAGCACTGAGTCGAGACACTGATTGTGACTTACGAAAATAACTAATCCCGAATCTGCCAACCGCAATAAGTCACCATCATCCTACCAAGGAAAACTGGCAAGGAGCGAACTGGGAGGGTGCCTCCTGACACAGATCCATCTCTGCTTCCTTCCTCCCAACGGTTGCCCCTTGCAGTGCAAAGGAATTGCTACCTCCTCCTAGAAGAACATCTAGGACAGCGCCTGGCTAGCGGCGGGTTTCCTGTCACTAATTGGAGGTTAACGGTATTTGAGCACCAAAGCAGAAATCCTGCACGCCAGGTATCTAACATTCCATAGGCTGGCACTGCACGGGGCCCTAGCTGTCATTCTGAACATAAAAACTTTTCAAGCTGAGAGTAGTTTTTGAAATTTAGCTGTGAGAATTTTCCGAATATATTGGAGATTCAACGAATTTACACAGATAATTAGTGAAGGTACGTATTGAATGTTTAGTGTTGTACTTCTTGCTCATGACTCGAATGTTCTGAGATTACGGATTATATGTAAGACTTTTTTCCTTGTTTTCAAATGTGTCAGAAACGGTTCTATGAGAACCAATAGCATATATATATATTATATATATTTGTTTCATATATGGTTGTCTAAAGTTAAAGTACTAACGATATTATGTGACATTTCCACGACTGGTAACCAGTAGCTATACATGAACTGCATGCAAGATTTGTGATTGTAGACGCCGCACAAAATTTGCTAGTTGTTTCAAAAATGGTTCAAATGGCTCTGAGCACTGTGGGACTTAACTACTGAGGTAATCAGTCCCCTAGAACTTAGAACTACTTAAACCTAACTAACCTAAGGACATCACACACATCCATGCCCGAGGCAGGATTCGAACCTGCGACCGTAGCGGTCACGCGATTCCAAACTGACGTTCTTAGAACCGCACGGCCACACCGGCCGGCGATAGTTGTTTATTAATGATTTCTATTGAACTGCAGTTAGCGTAGTGCATAATTTTTGTTCTGAACAGACAAACTCTGTCTTATTTCCCTCTATATTTACTATCTGAGTTATTTTAATGTCAGAACCAACGCTACAGGTTTAAATTTTTATGAGGTTAGTGTTATTCATGGATTTGACTGAGACAGAATAGATACTCTGGCTCCAGTCCGACGCACTGATGACTAATTGTTCAAGTAAGCCACAGTATTGTTACAAGGAGCTGTGCATATTGCATATGGCTGTTACACATAATACTGGTAGATGGTTGCAATGACATGAATCGGCTGTTTATCTTTCTTACTTTTGGAGAAGCTGAGAATATGGCATGACGTTTGTGGATGTTCATCTCGCTATTCCTAAAGTACCAAATTACGTATGCCGGGACCTCATAATGTGATTCGCAAATTCTCATATTTCATTTAAGTAATTTAAATTTGAATAAGAAACTTTAGTAATGTGGATGGGTGGAATGTACTTGGTAAATTACGGCAGAATGTTGGGGGCCACCGCCTCATGTCCAGCACTTCCACAGAACAAACGCACGTTCGTAACTGCAGTCCCTTTGCTACAGCTATCAACAGAACTACGAGATCAGCGATACAGACGCATCACCTTGGAAGTGAGCGACATACATATGTAAAAATTAATTTTTTATAGCATTATCAGATTAACTCAACTGTTATGCTAAAAGGCTTTTTCCATTCACTATCAAGCATAAAAATGTCCATTCCGCCAAATATTTTCTTTTTTCTCGAACAAATGGTATTTGAATGCTCTCGCTAGACTACTCTTCGCGATAACTTATGGTTAATTGCAAATTCCATATATAGCTGGTTTGTTCTACTTTCATAGCACCGTTATACACTCCTGGAAATGGAAAAAAGAACACATTGACATCGGTGTGTCAGACCCACCATACTTGCTCCGGACACTGCGAGAGGGCTGTACAAGCAATGATCACACGCACGGCACAGCGGACACACCAGGAACCGCGGTGTTGGCCGTCGAATGGCGCTAGCTGCGCAGCATTTGTGCACCGCCGCCGTCAGTGTCAGCCAGTTTGCCGTGGCATACGGAGCTCCATCGCAGTCTTTAACACTGGTAGCATGCCGCGACAGCGTGGACGTGAACCGTATGTGCAGTTGACGGACTTTGAGCGAGGGCGTATAGTGGGCATGCGGGAGGCCGGGTGGACGTACCACCGAATTGCTCTACACGTGGGGCGTGAGGTCTCCACAGTACATCGATGTTGTCGCCAGTGGTCGGCGGAAGGTGCACGTGCCCGTCGACCTGGGACCGGACCGCAGCGACGCACGGATGCACGCCAAGACCGTAGGATCCTACGCAGTGCCGTAGGGGACCGCACCGCGACTTCCCAGCAAATTAGGGACACTGTTGCTCCTGGGGTATCGGCGAGGACCATTCGCAACCGTCTCCATGAAGCTGGGCTACGGTCCCGCACACCGTTAGGCCGTCTTCCGCTCACGCCCCAACATCGTGCAGCCCGCCTCCAGTGGTGTCGCGACAGGCGTGAATGGAGGGACGAATGGAGACGTGTCGTCTTCAGCGATGAGAGTCGCTTCTGCCTTGGTGCCAATGATGGTCGTATGCGTATTTGGCGCCGTGCAGGTGAGCGCCACAATCAGGACTGCATACGACCGAGGCACACAGGGCCAAAACCCGGCATCATGGTGTGGGGAGCGATCTCCTACACTGGCCGTACACCACTGGTGATCGTCGAGGGGACACTGAATAGTGCACGGTACATCCAAACCGTCATCGAACCCATCGTTCTACCATTCCTAGACCGGCAAGGGAACTTGCTGTTCCAACAGGACAATGCACGTCCGCATGTATCCCGTGCCACCCAACGTGCTCTAGAAGGTGTAAGTCAACTACCCTGGCCAGCAAGATCTCCGGATCTGTCCCCCATTGAGCATGTTTGGGACTGGACGAAGCGTCGTCTCACGCGGTCTGCACGTCCGGCACGAACGCTGGTCCAACTGAGGCGCCAGGTGGAAATGGCATGGCAAGCCGTTCCACAGGACTACATCCAGCATCTCTACGATCGTCTCCATGGGAGAATAGCAGCCTGCATTGCTGCGAGAGGTGGATATACACTTACTAGTGCCGACATTGTGCATGCTCTGTTGCCTGTGTCTATGTGCCTGTGGTTCTGTCAGTGTGATCATGTGATGTATCTGACCCCAGGAATGTGTCAATAAAGTTTCCCCTTCCTGGGACAATGAATTCACGGTGTTCTTATTTCAATTTCCAGGAGTGTAGATTCTGCAATGATACGCAGTTAACAAACAATGACGTAAGAGAGACTAGTAAGAGCGTTGAGGTTGACGGACATCATTTTGAGCACTTACTGCATTAATGTGGTATTTACAGGTAATCAAGCTGTAACAGCATGCGTCCTCAGAAATTTCATTATTTAGTGTCAATTGCCAATTTTCGCACCATACAAATATCTTGTCTGAATCGTTTTGCAACTGGTTTTGATTTTCTAATGCCTTTACTAGACGATAAACGACAGCATGACCTGCAAACAACCCAAGACGGCTGCTCAGATTGTCTATTAAATCGATTATATAGACAAGGAACAGCAAAGGGCCTATAACACTACCTTGGGAAATACCAGAAATTATTTGTGATGTGTAAATGTCATTTAGGGAAAGGAGCAGGGAAGGTGAGGCACCACTTGGTTTGCCTACACACTTTCCTTGCGTATTATGTTTACACACTGCATGTACAGTGTTCATCACATGCTACCTGGGGCGTATAGGTATGAATAGAACATATTTTTAGTTTTATTGCAAGTAGAACTGCCACAATGTTGAACAGTTTCAGATTAAAATGTTGAGCTTTTTAGTCTTTTTGTATCGAAATTTAGAAGATTGCCAGTATATGTCCGAAACTGCTAACGATAAAAAGCGTGTTTGCAGTTACGTCTGGAAGAAATAAAGAGAATTGTATGAACGTATATGCCTTCCACCCTGAACTCTCCTCTAGGAGGCAAGGCTCTGTCTGTCACAAGATAGAATGGAGGGGGAGTGATGCACGAGTAATACTTCCGCTAAACGTCCTTGCAATCACCGGCCTGGGTTGTAGAACATCATAAGGGCCTCTTTCCTGAGTTACGGTGGAGCCTGCAGCAATCTGTGAGGTGGATGGAACAACGTGATCATTAACACGGCTCACAGAGCGGAAAAAGCAGTCGTCTCTGGTGGCGGCATTACACAACCTGGAGGAAGGCAGCAGTTCTTCCAGTAATCACAGTTGACGGAAATCGAGGAGACTGTTACGCGAACAGTGACGTAACCTGCAGTCGTTTCTGGGACGACTTCAGCGGATGGGATACTGCGATGTTTCCCTAGAACATGTAATTATCTTCTAGAAATGACGTGCTGACTTCCTCCTCTCATTCGAATCTCCAGGAAGGAGGAGGGGGTGGGGGTTGGACCACTCGGGTGGAGCTATCTAACAAGGGTGGGCCCATGAGTGCTAAGGTAGGGCGGGAAACTAGAAAAAGGTAGAAATGGAAAGTGTGCAGACAGATATTTTACAAATCATAGAGAAGAGAGTAATTTTATAGGTGGGTATCATAGGACTATTCATAAAGTGTCAGATAATGGTAGGGCTGATGCAGGAGTAATAACGTATTGGGAAACTGCCAGCAGAGTAAAGGACTGTCTGTAGCAAACACAAAGAGCATTAATGGTTAAATTGAATGGATATCTAATAGTAATTGTAATCATACAAGTTACGCGCCAACTACAGATGTGGATGACAGTGAAATTTAAAAAAGAAAGTATTTGATCATGTGAATGAACTCGTGAAATATGTCAAAGATGATGAGAACTTAATCATAATGGGAGACTGGAATGTGTTGGGAGGGGAAGATAGAGAACAAAAAAATAACGGGTGGGTTTGGTCTCGGTAACCGAAACGAGAGGGGAGAAATATTCTGTCTGGGGTACGAGTTGTTAATTGCGAACACATATTTCGAGAACCCCTTGAGAAAGAAGTGAACATGGCAGACCTCATAGGATCAAAGAAGTTGTTTAGAATGACTATTTTGATAAGATAACGATTTAAGAGTGAAGTTAAGGACTGCATGAGTTATCCAGGGACTGGCGTTGACGGTGGCAGTATCCCAGTACTTACATCTGCAAGTTGAAATTCAAAAAGGTAAAGTGAAAGAAACTGAAACTTCGGAACGCAGCGTAGTTGAAAGAATCACAAATAAAGTCTATTTGGGAAGAACATGTGGCAAAATAACGGTACTTCAGGAAGATACTGGTGCGGAGAACCAACAAAATAGTCCTAAAACAGGCGTAAATGTAGCTGGAAATGCACTAAAATTGAAAACCGTAGGACAGTAGTAGTGGATAACAGATGAGACATTGGATTTAGTAGAGAAACAGGGAAAACAGGAAATCGTTGAAAATGAACAGCAAGGATATAGGTCATTTAGGAATCAAATTATGTGATATTTTATAAAAGCTAGAGAAGTAGGTATGGAGAAAAGATATCATGAGACAGATACAGAACTCAAAAAGGGTAACGTAGATTATGCACACAGCATAATAAACACATCAGGCAGAACAAAATGTGGAGCACAGTGATTGAAGATGAAAACGGTAATCGAGTAAAATGAAGCGAGAAGATATAAAAAATGCTTGTCAAAGCTTTAAAGGAGCCAGTAGTTGTGAGTCCGCTTGGAAATGAGGACGCGGTGCAAGATGATGATGCTGGGCAAACACTACTCTTTTCTAAATTTAAAAAAGTTTTACATTAACCTGGAAGAAGTAGATATTCAGGAATAGACAAAATACCAGCGGTACTCTTGCATGCTTCACGTCAAGAGGCGGATAAGTATGAAACTTAAGTAAATGGGAAAGTTCCACGACATTTTGAAAAGAATATAGTTATTCGACTCTTGTAAAAGTCAGGAGCTGATGCACGAGAAAATCGCTGTGCAGTTAATCTAGTATAATGCGCATCATGATTACTCACGAAAGCACTTCCGCAAAAAATTGAAGGGAAACTTGGAAGTCAGTTAAGAGACGGCCAGCTAGGTTTTAGGAGAAACAAGGGCATTCGAGATAAAATTTTGGCACTTCACTTAATAACAGAGGGCAGATTTAGAGAAAAATAAGGAAACATACATTGGATTTATAAACTTAGAAAAGGGTTTCGATAATGTAGAATGGGATACGTCTTTTCCGTTGTTAGGCAGTGTGGTACCAATTGGAAGGACAGAAAGGTAATCCATTATCTTTATGTTAAGTAGAGTCGAGTAGTCATCACTAACGGACTGATACAAGAAGCCAAAATCGGGAATAGCTGCCCAAAGTCACTACTTATGTAAAAGAGACAAGGAGTGTATCTCGATGTGGTATATTCAGAAACATAAAATCAGCATGATACGGTCACTTGTGGCAGAGCAGTTGTTACTGTAAGTGAACAGAAAGTGACTAGGGTGCTCGATGATATGGGACGTGTGCTAGCTGATAACTGTAACGTGCACGTAAACAAAAAGTAAACTAAGGTAATGGTACGCACAACATGTGAGCATTACGTAGGTAAATGTTAAAGTAATACAAGCGACTTTTAAAGAGATGAATTAATTTTGCTCTCTCGCAAGTAGAAGGGATAAAGAAGGAAGATGGAAGAAAGACATAAAAGCAAATATTTCACAACTAACACACAAAAATATAAACCTTAAATAGAAAAATGTGAATGAAAAACTATTTTCAAGCACATTTCTGTATCTGCGCGAAACGGACAGTTGGGAAGATAGAAATGAAATGATTAGAGCTCTTTGAAGTGCAAAGTTACAGTTGTTCAGTTGGAGTAAGGAAGGAAGACGAGGCAATGAGAAAAATTATCAAACGAAAAACATAATGAAACAAAGAGGTAGAACAGTTGGGCACAAACTACGACGCGAGACGTTTGTTAAAACGACAGTTGAAGGGAAGGTAGAGGGGACGAATCACAGGTGCCGGACCTAAACGTGAGAACGCAAGGCAGAACCTCAATGATGTGAGACGCGAAATAGGATATCTAACAAGCTAGCTGCATAATACATGTCGATCCCTTTTCTCTAAAGACAAAGTCGTTTTTTCTGTTGTGATATGTTTGAGTCTATAGTTGGAAGCTTAGCTTGGGTTGTTTTGGTCACCGAAAAGAGATTATTACATACTCATCTTTTTCTTAATTTTCAAAATTCAGAAGTCTCTATTTTCAATCTGTCATTCTATCATCAGAGGGAAGGTGGCGGGCTCATAGAGGACCTAATGTTCTTTTCAGCCTTAGTTTATTTAGCTTACTGCTGTTCTGAAATATTCTGTTTCTTCAGTTAGTTACCTTGTTTGGTTTATTACTGCTTTCGCCGTGAGAGCAAATCCACAGCCCTGTCGTTCGCCGAACAGCACAGGGAGACCCCTCTAAAACCTTATCTGGGGTTGGGTGTTTTGTCTTCTTATTTGTTCCCTTTTGTATTTTATTCTTTGTGCTATTCCTTTTGCTGTTGCTGTTGCTGATGTAAGTGTGCTGACATGTTTATGGATTTGGCTATTTGCATGAATTGTTCATGTTTTCCTGTCATGTCATTAACTCCTGTCGAAATGAAATGTGGTAGTTGCAGATATGTGACTATAGGTATTGGCAGTGGATGTGGAGATTCCGTTACAAGATTAGCTATCATTTCATTTAATTGTTTATTGATCTATTTATTCCTTATTTCTCAGCCTGCTTAATCAGTCTGGGATAGGTTCGACGTTCAGCGCTGTGTGTAGAAATGCTGTTCGCTCGTAATGGTGCGTTCCTGCAGTCCGCAGCATGTGTCTGCCTGCTGACATGATTCGAAGAGCTGGTGTTTACGACAGACCGTGTCTGCACAATATATACCACGATGGGCTTCTCGAGCATTTTACGCATTCTTGGGAATGTGGTTCGTCTAATGCTACTAAATGAAGAAGGTGTTTGTAATGTGCCATACGCGATTCACTTTTTTATTCGTGAAACACCTTCAATGGCGTGTAATACATGTTTGTTGTATGTACATGATAACTGAGTAATAAAATAATTACAAATATGTTACTAAATTACTGGTGTTTGTTATTATCTTGTTTTTAAGAGAGAAAATAATTTGCAGCATAAATTATATTACTATTTCGTTCTACTTACGATCTGTGATCTTATTGATCCTTATGTGTCATTCTGAGGTTGTTCTTGGTTTGTACAGACCAGGCTGTCTAATTTTAGGGTTTTTCGGACATATTTCAACTGAATATCTCACTTTCACTGTGTTTTCGTTTTGTGTGCTTACTGCATGTAGTATCGGCAACTGTCGCTGTGTTTCTTGTTAGTCTTTTGTTTGTGTTGTGTCGTCAGTACGTAGTCTAATATTTTTGCGTTTATTTATGTACACAGACCAATTAAGTACAACTCCAGGACGGCGCGTATGGACTAATAAGATCAGTAACGGAACTAGAATCAAATAATAATTTAACCTCATGGACGTTTCGGTGCAAATTTTGCTACTCACCTAACAATAAGAGAATAACAAAAAAATGTCATGTAGCAACATATCTGTAACTATTTTATAACGCCGTTATTACATAATAAAACAAACAGGTAATACGTACCACTGAAGATGTTTCACAAATAAAAGGGAGTGAAACGCTTTTGATTTAGTTGCATTAGATGAACCACATATTGAAGAATGCAGCTAAGGAACGACAGAAAACGTATAGAAAGACAATTTCATAGATATGGGTGGCTACCGGTGTCGATGCCAAGCCCCTCCCCCCATGTCATTGTGTGTTGTATTATCTTGATTTTAGCTATTTTATTATTTGCTGCCACGATCATTTGTTTGTTGTTATCCCTCGAGTTTAGCAGCTGATAGAAAGTTATATCAACGCATTTGGGTAGTGGATGATGTAACAATAAGGAATATTGCTACTTTCAGTTCTTATGCGGACTGTATTGCTTATTGAGGACTAAATAATTAACTTAATTTCCGTACATTGTGGTCAGCTACTATCGACGACATTCTGCGGCCATGAGACTACACACAAATAAGCTCTGAGGTCCAGAAAATTTATGTTGAAGAAGCATGAATGAAAAATATAACATTTTTGCTAATAAAGTGCTTACCTTATTCGAACACTGCTTTCCCCCAAAACTTACCAAGGTTAGAGCAAAGTCTACAAAGAAGCCATGGATTACTCGAGGAATAGGGGTATCTTGTAAAACAAAAAGAAAACTGTATCTGTCAATCCGAAACATTTCCAATGTTGATGCTATAGCACATTATAAGAAATACTGCAAAATATTAAAGACTGTAATACGGATGTCAAAGGAAATATATTACAAGGAAAAGATAGTCATATCAGATAACAAAATAAAGACAATATGGGATATAGTGAAGGAGGAGACCGGTAGAACCAGACATGAAGAGGAACAAATAGCATTAAGAGTAAATGATACATTGTCGACAGATGTGTATAGTGTTGCAGAACTTTTTAACAAACATTTTATAACTGTTACTGAAAAGATGGGGTTGTCAGGTTCGGTAGATGCTGCTATGGATTACCTTAGACCAGACATTTCAAGTAACTTCCATAATATGAATTTAACCCTCACTACCCCAACAGAAATAATGTCCATCATAAAATCTTTAAAATCAAAAACATCTAGTGGGTATGATGAAATATCAACAAAGTTAATTAAAGAATGTGATTCTGAGCTAAGTAACATATTAAGCTATCTGTGTAACCAGTCGTTTATTAGTGGAATATTTCCTGAATGGCTGAAATATGCTGAAGTTAAGCCACTGTTTAAGAAGGGAGATAAAGAAATAGCATCAAATTTCCGTCCAATTTCACTGTTGCCAGCATTCTCAAAAATTTTCGAAAAAGTAATTTACATCTTATCTCAAATAACATACTGTCAAAGTCACAGTTTGGATTTCTGAAAGGTTCTGATATTGAGAAGGCTACCTACACCTACAGTGAAAATGTGCTTAATTCATTAGACAAAAAATTGCAGGCAACTGGTATGTTTTGTGATCTGTCAAAGGCATTTGACTGTGTAAATCACAATATCCTTTTAAGTAAACTAGAATATTATAGTATAACAGGAAATGCTGCAAAATGGTTCAAATCTTATATCTCTGGCAGGAAACAAAGGGTGTTATTAGGAAAGAGACATGTATCAAGCTATCATGCATCATCCAACTGGGAACTAATTACATGTGGGGTCCCACAAGGTTCCATTTTGGGGCCCTTACTTTTTCTTGTGTATATCAATGACCTTTCATCAGTAACATTACCAGATGCCAGGTTTGTTTTGTTTGCCGATGATACAAACATTGCAATAAATAGCAAATCAAGTGTAGTCTTAGAAAGATCAGCCAATAAAATATTTGTGGACATTAATCACTGGTTCCTAGCCAATTCTTTGTCACTAAACTTTGAAAAAACACACTACATGCAGTTCAGAACTTGTAAGGGGTGTCCCAAGAGTATATGTCTAACATACGATGACAAGAAGATAGAAGAAGTGGACAGTGTTAAATTCTTGGGATTACAGCTTGATAATAAATTCAACTGGGAGGAGCACACCACAGAACTGCTGAAGCGTCTTCACAAATCTCTGTTTGCAATGCGAATTTTGTCAGACATAGTGGATATAAAAATGAAAAAGCTGCCATACTATGCTTACTTTCATTCCATAATGTCATATATGGGATTATTTTTTGGGGTAATTCATCAGGCCAAGCTAAAGTTTTCCAGGCACAAAAACGTGCAGTGAGAGTTATATGTGGTGTGAACTCAAGAACATCCTGCAGAAGCCTGTTTAGGGAACTAGGGATACTAACTACTGCTTCCCAATATATTTATTCCTCAATGAAATTTGTCATTAAAAATATATCACTTTTTCAAACCAACAGCTCAATTCATGGAATCAATACTAGAAATAAGAATAATCTTCACAAGGATTTAAAGTCACTTAGTCTTGAACGAAAAGGTGTGCATTATTCAGGAACACACATTTTCAATAACTTGCCAGCAGCCATAAAAAGCTTAACAACCAATGAAATTCAGTTTAAGAGAAGCCTAAAGGATTTATTGGTGGCCAACTCCTTCTACTCCATTGATGAATTTCTTAGTAAAACCAACTGATTTGTATATACACTCCTGGAAATTGAAATAAGAACACCGTGAATTCATTGTCCCAGGAAGGGGAAACTTTATTGACACATTCCTGGGGTCAGATACATCACATGATCACACTGACAGAACCACAGGCACATAGACACAGGCAACAGAGCATGCACAATGTCGGCACTAGTACAGTGTATATCCACCTTTCGCAGCAATGCAGGCTGCTATTCTCCCATGGAGACGATCGTAGAGATGCTGGATGTAGTCCTGTGGAACGGCTTGCCATGCCATTTCCACCTGGCGCCTCAGTTGGACCAGCGTTCGTGCTGGACGTGCAGACCGCGTGAGACGACGCTTCATCCAGTCCCAAACATGCTCAATGGGGGACAGATCCGGAGATCTTGCTGGCCAGGGTAGTTGACTTACACCTTCTAGAGCACGTTGGGTGGCACGGGATACATGCGGACGTGCATTGTCCTGTTGGAACAGCAAGTTCCCTTGCCGGTCTAGGAATGGTAGAACGATGGGTTCGATGACGTTTTGGATGTACCGTGCACTATTCAGTGTCCCCTCGACGATCACCAGTGGTGTACGGCCAGTGTAGGAGATCGCTCCCCACACCATGATGCCGGGTGTTGGCCCTGTGTGCCTCGGTCGTATGCAGTCCTGATTGTGGCGCTCACCTGCACGGCGCCAAACACGCATACGACCATCATTGGCACCAAGGCAGAAGCGACTCTCATCGCTGAAGACGACACGTCTCCATTCGTCCCTCCATTCACGCCTGTCGCGACACCACTGGAGGCGGGCTGCACGATGTTGGGGCGTGAGCGGAAGACGGCCTAACGGTGTGCGGGACCGTAGCCCAGCTTCATGGAGACGGTTGCGAATGGTCCTCGCCGATACCCCAGGAGCAACAGTGTCGCTAATTTGCTGGGAAGTGGCGGTGCGGTCCCCTACGGCACTGCGTAGGATCCTACGGTCTTGGCGTGCATCCGTGCGTCGCTGCGGTCCGGTCCCAGGTCGACGGGCACGTGCACCTTCCGCCGACCACTGGCAACAACATCGATGTACTGTGGAGACCTCACGCCCCACGTGTTGAGCAATTCGGCGGTACGTCCACCCGGCCTCCCGCATGCCCACTATACGCCCTCGCTCAAAGTCCGTCAACTGCACATACGGTTCACGTCCACGCTGTCACGGCATGCTACCAGTCTTAAAGACTGCGATGGAGCTCCGTATGCCACGGCAAACTGGCTGACACTGACGGCGGCGGTGCACAAATGCTGCGCAGCTAGCGCCATTCGACGGCCAACACCGCGGTTCCTGGTGTGTCCGCTGTGCCGTGCGTGTGATCATTGCTTGTACAGCCCTCTCGCAGTGTCCGGAGCAAGTATGGTGGGTCTGACACACCGGTGTCAATGTGTTCTTTTTTCCATTTCCAGGAGTGTAGGTACAACATAACTTCTGCACAATTTCAATGCAGTAATGTGTTCATTGAAAATTTGTGTGTCTATGTGTGTGTGTGTGTGTGTGTGTGTGTGTGTGTGTGTTAGTATAATCTAACTTCTGCACCATTTCAGTGCAGTAATGTGTTCATTGTAAATAAGTATTACAGTAGTTGTATTACCTTATAAATAAATAAAAAACTTTTTTATTTTAAATTCAGTGCATTAGTATTTGTATAATGACTCTTAGTGTTCATTAAAAAATGACGATCATTCCACTTGGGACCTGTGGAATGGTACATTAGCTTATTTGTTTTAGTTGTAAATATTTGTCATGTATTGTTGTCTTTCTGACATGTTCCACATCCTGGAGGACCTCCTCACTACGGATCAATTGGAATGAAAGTAAATCTAATCTAATCTAATCTCTACTTCAGATGTAGTTAACGACTTTGGTTGTAAGTGCTCAGGGGATGGCTGTGAGACACAGCTGTTAAGGACGATATGAGTCGTCGTTTTTGGTGTTGTGAGGCACCCAAACGGACACACGAAACCTATTTGCAGAAGCCGCTGTAACCGCATTCGGCTTCCGTGTTTCGGACGCTGACGCAGCAACTACGAAGCAGCGTATTTCGCTCAATCGCGTGGTTCAAAATGGCTCTGTGCACTATAGGACTTAACATCTGAGGTCATCAGTCCCCTAGAACTTAGAACTAATTAAATCTAACTAACCTAAGGACATCACACACATCCATACCCGAGGCAGGATTCGAACCTACGACCGTAGCGGTCGCGCTGTTCCAGACTGAAGCGCCTAGAACCGCATGGCCACTGCGGCTGGCAATCGCGTGGTAATCAGATGCACTAACGCACGTCAATAGTAACCTTGCACCGAATATTCTTTGTTTCTCTAATAGCCAGAAATATTCAGTATCTAGGAAAATCAGCCATGTCATAACAATAATGGCCAAATATTTTATCAAATAATAACGTATTATGAGAAAGTCTTTAACTTTTTAAATATTTTCAGGCGTGATGATGATCGGTTTGTGGGACGCTCAACTGCGCGGTCATCAGCGCCTGTACAAAGTCCCAATTTTTACATAGTCCATTTTCTTTTCTCACAGTCCCACCTACTCACTCTGACAAATGATGACAAGAATATTGAAATGATGATGACAACACAAACACTCAGTCCCGAGGCAGAGAAATTCCGCAACGCGGCCGCGAATGAACCCGGGACCCCGTGATCCAGAGGCAGCAACGCTAGCCCCTTGACCTGTGGACAAATATTCTCAACATTCTCAAAGGACTGTAAGCGGTATTATGGCTTTACAGGACGTTTAATCAACGTTTAATTTGGCTGAGGTCCAAACTTTAGGCCAATGACTGATGAAAGATAAAATTCATTATGACGTAATCGTATTCCGTTTATGCAGCTGAAGAGCATATCTACGTTTGTTCATTTAATTGAAAGTGCATATATTTAACTAAGAACTGAATAATTAGAGTATTTCACATTTACTCAGAGAAATACACTCCTGGAAATGGAAAAAAGAACACATTGACACCGGTGTGTCAGACCCACCATACTTGCTCCGGACACTGCGAGAGGGCTGTACAAGCAATGATCACACGCACGGCACAGCGGACACACCAGGAACCGCGGTGTTGGCCGTCGAATGGCGCTAGCTGCGCAGCATTTGTGCACCGCCGCCGTCAGTGTCAGCCAGTTTGCCGTGGCATACGGAGCTCCATCGCAGTCTTTAACACTGGTAGCATGCCGCGACAGCGTGGACGTGAACCGTATGTGCAGTTGACGGACTTAGAGCGAGGGCGTATAGTGGGCATGCGGGAGGCCGGGTGGACGTACCGCCGAATTGCTCAACACGTGGGGCGTGAGGTCTCCACAGTACATCGATGTTGTCGCCAGTGGTCGGCGGAAGGTGCACGTGCCCGTCGACCTGGGACCGGACCGCAGCGACGCACGGATGCACGCCAAGACCGTAGGATCCTACGCAGTGCCGTAGGGGACCGCACCGCCACTTCCCAGCAAATTAGGGAGACTGTTGCTCCTGGGGTATCGGCGAGGACCATTCGCAACCGTCTCCATGAAGCTGGGCTACGGTCCCGCACACCGTTAGGCCGTCTTCCGCTCACGCCCCAACATCGTGCAGCCCGCCTCCAGTGGTGTCGCGACAGGCGTGAATGGAGGGACGAATGGAGACGTGTCGTCTTCAGCGATGAGAGTCGCTTCTGCCTTGGTGCCAACGATGGTCGTATGCGTGTTTGGCGCCGTGCAGGTGAGCGCCACAATCAGGACTGCATACGACCGAGGCACACAGGGCCAACACCCGGCATCATGGTGTGGGGAGCGATCTCCTACACTGGCCGTACACCACTGGTGATCGTCGAGGGGACACTGAATAGTGCACGGTACATCCAAACCGTCATCGAACCCATCGTTCTACCATTCCTAGACCGGCAAGGGAACTTGCTGTTCCAACAGGACAATGCACGTCCGCATGTATCCCGTGCCACCCAACGTGCTCTAGAAGGTGTAAGTCAACTACCCTGGCCAGCAAGATCTCCGGATCTG
Organism: Schistocerca nitens; assembly: GCF_023898315.1. Taxonomy (NCBI): domain Eukaryota; kingdom Metazoa; phylum Arthropoda; class Insecta; order Orthoptera; family Acrididae; genus Schistocerca; species Schistocerca nitens. The sequence continues at coordinate 697,212,774 of NC_064616.1, read as the reverse complement.
TCCCCCATTGAGCATGTTTGGGACTGGATGAAGCGTCGTCTCACGCTGGTCCAACTGAGGCGCCAGGTGGAAATGGCATGGCAAGCCGTTCCACAGGACTACATCCAGCATCTCTACGATCGTCTCCATGGGAGAATAGCAGCCTGCATTGCTGCGAAAGGTGGATATACACTGTACTAGTGCCGACATTGTGCATGCTCTGTTGCCTGTGTCTATGCGCCTGTGGTTCTGTCAGTGTGATCATGTGATGTATCTGACCCCAGGAATGTGTCAATAAAGTTTCCCCTTCCTGGGACAATGAATTCACGGTGTTCTTATTTCAATTTCCAGGAGTGTAGAATGAAAAACTGGAGCAGTTACATATTTCTTCATGCTTACCTCAACACGTCTGGAGAATTTATTCTCATTTTCAGGTGAATTTGCTTACATGATTTTTCTGTCACATTTGCATTTTTTATTTTCTGCCTCTCTTGCACTGTAGTTTTGTTCTTGAGGTTATATTGCAATCGGAAAATCGAACAAAATAAGACTCGGGACGTTTTCTTTATGCTAATGTTAGAGATAATACTTTTGTCTGCCTACACACAACAACATAACAATGCAGCATATGAATTAGACGACATCGAATATAGAATTCTACAGAAAGTGAAAAATCGCTAAACAGGATTGGTAGAGGACAAATGTAAGGCTGTAGAGCATGTATAGCTACGGGAAAAATATATGCCGCCTAAAGAAAAATTAAATAGCCCTCGAAGGAAAGGGAAGCAGCTGTACGAACATCAAGAGCTCAGTTGTAAAATCAGTACTGTCACTACAACAAAGAAGGGGAAGGTGAAAGATGGAAGGGCTATATAGAGGAGCTATACAAGAGAAATGAAATGAAAGGCAAGATTATAGAAAGGGAAGAGGAAACACGTGAGTAAGAGAAATGCATGTCACGGCTGCAAAATGCTACCACGAATTATTAAAGAAGAGCGGAAAAATTGGTAGAAGCCAACCTTAGGGAAGATTATTTTGGGTTGCGGAGAAATATAAGACACATGAGGCAGTCCTGACCCTTTGACATGTCTTAGTAGGGAGGTTACGGAAAATCAAACCTACATTTATAGCATTTGTGGATCTACGGATGGTTTTTAAGAAACTCTGTGGAGTTCTGGTAACATCCAAGGCAACGTAGAGGGACAGAAAGGTTATTTACAACTTGTACGGAAATCAGACAGCAGTTATAAAAGTCGAAGTGGAGGAAAGTGAAGCAGTCGTTGAGAAGTTGTGAAGGAAGTGAGACAGCTTTGTAGCCTATACCCAATGTTATGGAGGAGGAGGTGATTAGTGTTTAACGTCCCGTTGACAACGAGGTCATTAGAGATGGAGCGCAAGCTCGGGTGAGGGAAGGATGGGGAAGGAAATCGGCCGTGCCCTTTCAAAGGAACCATCCCGGCATTTGCCTGAAGCGATTTAGGGAAATCACGGAAAACCTAAATCAGGATGGCCGGAGACGGGATTGAACCGTCGTCCTCCCGAATGCGAGTCCAGTGTGCTAACCACTGCGCCACCTCGCTCGGTCCCAATGTTATGCAGTCTGTACATTGAGCAAGTAGTAAATTAAACCAAAGAAAATTTTGGGGAAGGAATTAATGTTCAGGGAGAATACATAAAAACTTCGTGGTTCCTGATGACACTTTAATTCTGTCTTGGAAGAGCAGTTGAACGAAATGGACAATGTCTTGAAAGGAGAATAAAAATAAGCATCAACAAAAGAAATGCTAGTGTAATGAAATGCAATCGAATTAAACCAGTCGATGAGGGAATTCGACTAGGAAATGAGACACTAGGAGTAGTTTACGAGTTTTTCTATTTCTGTAGAAATAGAACTGACAGTGGCTGAAGAATACAGGATGTAAAATGTCGACTGACAATGGGAATAAAAGCGTTTCTGAAGAACAGCAGTTTGTTAACATCGAATATAAATTTAAGTCATGTATAATTGGTATTCCTGAGACATCTTGGCTCTCACCTTTATATCGGATAACTGTAGACCAAAGTAATGAATTAAAATTTGTACCAGCACTGGCATGCAAACCTGGCTCTTCTGCTTACTAGGCAGGTACTCTATGTGTTACGCCATAGTGGCATTACAAATACCACAGCGCACTGATTACCGTAGTATATCTCCCTCACCGATACAAATTCCACTTCACGTCTCTGTCCAGTGTCTTTGGCGCTTCAGTATATATAGTTGGTATTCCTGAGATATATTGAGTCTCACCTGTATCTGTAATAATGACGTAAGCCAAAGCACTGAATTGTATTGGCCTACGTCATTACCATAAATTTCAGTGTTAGGAAGTCCTTTATGAAGGTACCTGTCTGGAGTGTAGCTTCGTACACAAGTGAGACGTTGACGATAAACAGTTCATATGACAATTGAATAGAAGCTTTTGAAATGTGGTACTACAGAAGAATGCTGAAGATTAGATGGGTAATGAGGAGATACTGAATCAAATTGGGGAGAAAAGAAAATTTGTGGCACAACCTGAGTAGAAGAACGAATCGGTTGATGGGACACATTCTGAGACATCAAGGAAACGTTACTTTGGTGTTCCTCTTAAGTGTGGGAATAAAAATTGTAGAGGAAGACCAAGAGGTGAATACAGTAAGAAGGTTAAATTGGATGTAGAGTGGAGTAGTTGTTCGGAGATGAAGGGGCTTGCACAGGAGAGAGCGGCATGGAGAGCTGCGTCAACGAGTCTTTGGAATGAAGAACACAACAGAACAATTTAGACGTGGAAATAGCATTAAGGCACTTAATTTGAAAGGTATCACTCATATTTTGGGCATCAAGTGTTAGTTACACAGTAAATGCAGTCTTCCAATAACTGGCGCTTATTTTAGCTAACACGCCGTATGTAATTTTATAGAACAATTTAGGTATGGAACTGCATTATCAGAAAAAATACTCGAACAAAAATTTGATCATTTTGCCGAAATATAAACAAGAATCTTTTCTTCCAGCATCACGCAAATATATTAAGAATCTATATTGCGAAAGAAGCAGTTGTTCCTCCACAGTAGATAAAGGGAATACTTTGAGCATATGAACACTTGATTAGTTTAATGTGTTCCGTAATTTATTCCGCAACAAAATTGGAAATTTGTTAATATTATAAGCTTCATAACTGAAACGTGTGTGTGTGTGTGTGTGTGTGTGTGTGTGTGTGAAATCTTATGGGACTTAACTGCTAAGGTCATCAGTCCCTAAGCTTACACACTACTTAACCTAAATTGTCCTAAGGACAAACACACACACCCATGCCCGAGGGAGGACTCGAACCTCCGCCGGGACCAGCCGCACAGTCCATGACTGCAGCGCCTATGACCGCTCGGCTAATCCTGCACGGTTAACTGAAACATGAATTTTTGCTATTTGTTAATATTGTCGTTTACTATAATACGTTGTACTGGTACAGTGTCGATCATTTAGAGGTCTGTAAATACCAGAACAAATTTTGCAGCCAAGATTCGTAATGAGTTCTCTCTATTGGCAAAGTTCTCAGCTAAATGAGCAAAGTGAAACGGACAGCGCGTTATCTACATGCAACTGACAGTATAATTTTTCATTTTAATGATATGACGGCGTCGAGTACTGTTACTGACAGGAGCCAATATTCCTTCAGTACTGGGAAGAAGAATTTTGCGGAACAAATGCAGTGCAATTATGAAGAACTCAAAACTCATGTAATGCAATTCTAATGGGATTAATTTTCGGTATGTGATTTAGATATTTTGTGTTACGTACTGGACTGCCCTTTGTGTTCCAGCCTCTTTCGAACTTACGTAAAATTCATACAATACGTAATTTACATATTAAATATCAAAAACCATGCTACAACTGGTTATCACATAATTTGTGACGGTAAGACTATTAATCCTTCATTTAGAGGAAAAATTTTGTGGCGCAGGGACGAATACTTTGTACCTCATGATAACAACTACTGTTGTAAAGAACTTGTTCTCTCCAGTAATACATCTATTAGAGCTTTAATACGTCCAAATAATGCGTACCTCAAAAATGCTATGTGGTGTGGATTGGCAAGACAGCCAATCCACTAGGAGGAAGCCGAAAGGCACGCGTTTAAGCTCACGCAGGCTGGCATGAGGTCTGGAACAGGACACGGAAATGAGAATAGCCAAAAACGTACGTAGCTGCTGGAATACTTAACTTTAATCCATAATTGGTGAACATCGCTCTTGACGGTACATGTTTTACAGCATCAATAGTGACTGGTAATGGCGCCTTGCTAGGTCGTAGCAAATGACGTAGCTGAAGGCTATGCTAACTATCGTCTTTGCAAAGGAGAACGTAATTCGTCAGTGAACCATCGCTAGCAAAGTCGGTTGTACAACTGGGCCGAGTGCTAGGAAGTCTCTCTAGATCTGCCGCCTGGCGGCGCTCGGTCTGCAATCACTGATAGTGGCGACACGCGGGTCCGACGTATACTAACGGACCGCGGCCGATTTAAAGGCTACCACCTAGCAAGTGTGGTGTCTGGCGGTGACACCACACTAGGCTCGCTAGTATGATAAGGTACAGACATCAAGTTGAACACTGCCTGATGCAATGAAAATAAGAACTTAGTGTTTTAATAGCTGGTTTTCAGAGAAATGGTTAGAGATAGAACATTAGCTCTAATGAAGAATATTAGAGAAAATAGTCTTTAGTGGCCATATGAAAGAAACTTTCCTGGCATCCTCTTTAGTTTTGTTAAAAAAAATTAGGGTGAATATAAAACACATCAACGAATTTGTAATTTGCTCTTCCCAAACGTAGCTCTTTCTCTGAACAACTTCCTTACTTCACACTTTTAGGCTCGTCTCGCTCAGGTGGCCGAAGACTGTCAGAGTAGGGTATTTCCTTCAATGTGCCGAAAGTTCGTAGATGCAGATGCACACAGAGTCCGTAACGATTCAGCTCTTCCACCCAAAATGTGCGGAAAACTACCCAAAGGCGCCGTTAGCCACTCCTCTGGCTCACATTATCAATAATCTTTCACACAGGGATTAGTTACGCCTGACTAAAAACAATGCAGGTCACTCCATTTTGTGTAAAGAAAGATAAAAACTTATTCATATTAGCACATACCAGTGTAATGCAGCGGATTAAACAACAGATTCCGTATCCCTAGATTCTCAAAAGGCATTCCATACTGTACCACATTGTCTTCTGATAACCTATATACAGTCCACCTTCATAAAGAAATGCATTTTTAGCAATAGAACCCAGTACACACACAGGACGGAAAATGTTAAATATAATCGAAAGTAACGCCGGGCGACTGACAAAGAAGTGCAAAACGGCGGGTAATATTCTCCCTACACACGAACTGCTGATCACATATTTAACAGTGCAGTCATATTGATCGCTGGTGGCACTATTGTGTACGTGAAATTACTGCCGCAAAACAACGTGGACAGTCTTCCCACATGCTGCACTGAGTAACAACTCTCTTTAAATATTTATACACCTCCGTCCAAAAAATTCCGAGACTGATTTTATTCCTTGTGTATAGGTGGTGGTGGTGAGTTCCTATGGGACCAAACTGCTGAGGTCATTGGTCCCTAGGCTTACACAATACTTAATATAACTTAAACTAACTGACGTTAAGGACAACACACATGCCCATGCCCGAGGAAGGACTGGTACCTCCGACGGGGGGAGCCTCACGAACCGTGGCAAGGCGCCCCAGACAGTGCGGCTACCCAGCGCGGCTCCTTGTGAATAAGCGAAGTCATTGCAGCACCTACAGTGGCACCTTGAACTGACAACTGTAAGCAACAAATGAGCTTTCGAATAGTCGGTTTTGCCGGCCGCGGTGGTCTAGCGGTTCTAGGCACTCAGTCAGGAACCGCGCGACCGCTACGGTCGCAGGTTCGAATCCTGCCTCGGGCATGGATGTGTGTGATGTCCTTAGGTTAGTTAGGTTTAAGTAGTTCTAAGTTCTAGGGGACTTATGACCACAGATGTTTAGTCCCATAGTGCTCAGAGCCATTTGAAGCCATTTGACTAGTCGGTTGTAAACATGCAGTGTTACGAAGCGGGCATGCGGCTGTAGCGCGCCGACGTCGTTGTCACAAACAGCAATGGAGCAATGTCTCTAAAAGAAGTGTTCCAGATATTCTCCAGAATGTTTTGAAGAAGGGAAAAGAGTGTGCAAAGTTTGTTCCAGAGACCTTCACTCACGATCAAAAACAACGAGGCGTGGACGTCTGATTGAAATGCAAACCGTGGACATTTCTTCCTGGGAAAAATCATCATCGGTGACGAGACTTAGTGTTATTTATACGAACCTACCACAAAGCCACAAAGTACAGAAATCCACATGACTGGTTAACAGTTTCGCGGCATAACCGACATTCAAACCAACGTGGAGCGCGAGTTGAAAAACATCCCTAAGGAGGACTTTGCTGACAACATCATATGGTTGTTTGAACGTTACATACGTTGAATGAAAAGTTCTCGAGCTCCTAGCGTCTCACCGAATGAATCATGTGATCTCAGGCAAGAATCACAACAGGACCACCGACGAGGATCGGGAAAAGAAACTTGCCTTTTTTGCCATTCTGTGGCTCAGTCTCTGGTAAGATAAGCAGACTGCTGAAAAGACACAGGAGCAAATCAATCTTCAGGCTTCTGACAGAAATCCAGCAATTACTGAGACTGGCTAAAGATGAAATAGGTCTCAGAACACCTATGGTCTACAAGATACCTTGCGAATGTGGCCAGTCTTGCGTCGGCTCATCAGCACGCACTGAACGACAACGCAGGTACAATCATCAGAGGTTCTATCGCATACACTACGCCCGATTACACGAGAGATCCTCATTAGCTGAGCATGCTTTGGAAAACGGTCACCGGATCAAGTTTGACGAAACGTCTGTTGTGACTCGTTCCAATTGCTTCTGAGGCTGTGTAATTAAGGAAGCCATTGGAATAAAAATCACCGATAACACCCTTAATGGAGACGGCGGTCTGCATTTCAGCGCGGCGTGGGATCCAGCGATCGCCAGGTTAGGGCGGGCACATCGAACGCCGAGTCAACGTACGAGTTTGATGCTCATATACGGCGATGCGGCGGGCACCAGTACGGACACGACTGGCAGCTAGTGTATACAAGGGCGTAACAGCAGCCCATTTGCAGTCATACATTTGACAATGTCCTGTAAGTGCTTGGTCGAAAGCTCGTGGAGTCTTAACCACTTGACGCGGCTAGAAGCGTGAGAGCGTTTTATTCTATGTTACCGCCGCGGGACTAAGTTCTGTACGTTGTACTCAAGTAGGGGAGAGACTGTTGAGGACCTCTGGAGCATTAAAACCACCTTCTTCAAATTTCCTATTTTTGTTAAACTAGTCTCGAAACTTTTCGGAGTGGTAGGGTATCCAAGATAATGCTCATGATAAGGAGCATTCGCTTATGGACCAGTGGTGACCTTCTCAAGTCTATCATGTCTTTTAAATATCTGAGAGAAATACTACGTAGCGATATCAAATGCAATAAAACTGGTACAAGATTCTGGAACGACCAGTTCTTATTAACTATCCATGATTTTGACTTCGTCATCAAGTAATCATGGTAGGAGACGTTGGTAGAATAGAAGTGCGCAGAGGAAATGAATCAACATCTTTTGAAGAAAGTTGACGTTGTCTTGAAACCTTATTGGTTAAATTTAGAGAAATTCTGTTTGGGGAAATTTCTGTAACAGTTCAACATTCTCCCCTTAGTGATGTGATGGGTCATTTTTTTCTTGCCTTACATTTACGCAGCACGTGGTCTCGCGGCAGCGTTCTCGCTTTCCGAGCACGGCGTCACGTGTTCGATTCCCGACGCGCCAGGGATTTTCGCCTGCCCCGAGATGACTGGGTGTTGTGGTGTCGTTTTCATTATCATCATTCCTCCCCATTACGGTCGGAAGAAGGCAACGGCAAACCAACTGCATTAGGACCTTGCCTAGTACGGCGATGCGAGTATCCAGCATCGTTCCCCTACGCTCTGTCAAGTAGCATGGGACTTTTAATAATAATTACATTAAAATGAAACAGGGCAAAAGGACAACAATGTTACTAAGATTTACAATCCGTTGTGCCGTTTATAGTGGCTTGTGGACATTTAGATACAATTTCGAACACAAATTACAAACTACGTAGCATGGCCTCCAATAGGTAATGTTACAAATTAAATTAGTAAGATACACGAATAGGATACATTATACAGAATTGGAGGAAAAATAGTATGTGTAGAAGAGACATGTTTGTGCCACATTTGCTAAGCCTTTTCGGGCTGGAGTATTTTGTAGAAAGAGTAATAGCACTAGCATAGTACAATAGTAGAAGTAGCTCTAATTGTAGTCATCTGTGGATCACTTTTACAAGGATATTGGGCATATTGTGCAATAAAAATTTAGGAACATGAACTGCAGGTCTGGTTTCAGTAGGATTGACAGAGAGCCAGGCGTAGCTGTATAGCAGGAAACATTTTCCTGAAGTACGTAATTTATTGAAACCATGGGGAACGTAAATCAGAATGGCCGGATGAAGATTGGAACCTCCATCCTCCCGAGTACAACGCTACTCTTTTTAATACAGTGCTACTTCATTGGGATTAGCTATAACTTACAATACTGTTTTACAAGAAAATTATTTAATAAAGTAAAAGACTAGTGCTATATTGTTCATTCACTTCTCACTACCAGTCCCTGCACACACTAAACAAACAAGACACACATTATTTCATTATTTAACATTACACACACCAACAGCTGACATGAAGATCATAGTGACGATGGTTTGTTTCCATTGTGTGCCACGACTTCTCATTTGCTGATCTGAAAACTTAGTCGGTATCTTTCTATAATGAGGGAGATGCTGAGCTCAGACACGAGGTAAGGAGGTGGTATTATGCATTTGGGAGCAAGGTTTTCCAGAAGAAAAAGAAGAAACACATACAATACAATCTTTTTCATTAATATTATTATTTGATAATGGATAAGATAAAAACCACAATGCACGACGAAGGGCGAAATAAACACTACACGCCGGCTGGGGTGGCCGAGCGGTTCTAGGCACTATAGTCTGGAACCGCGCGACCGCTACGGTCGCAGGTTCGAATTCTGCCTCGGGCATGGATGTGTGTGATGTCCTTAGGTTAGTTAGGTTTAAGTAGTTCTACGTTCTAGGGGACTGATGACCTCAGATGTTAAGTCCCGTAGTGCTCAGAGCCATTTGAACCATTTTTAAGCACTACATAAGGGGAGGGAGCTAGGAAAAGACCACCCAAAATTACATCCAGAACGAGTAGATATATCAAGGTGTGGTTTTCGTTAAGTAGTAACGCACAATATGGCAAATTTTGTAACGTACGGTAGTAATTTTTTACATTTATAGATGCTGAATAGTGGCGCCAATTTCTTTTTTCTAATTGGAATATATACTTTTTCTGAGTCATTGGCAGAACTGTCGAAATTAACTTCAGTGACATAACATTAGTGGAACTTTTGAAGTAGTAACTTCATAATTGCACCGCAAACCATTGTCATGCCGTCAAGAGAAATAGGCGCCTCAAACGTCTGCCATAGTTTGTCAAATTAAGTAAACACATAATTCAGGTACGGATCATGTGTTTATTACTATAATTGTCTTATCAAGTACTCAAAGTGATGATCTTAGGTGTAAATTCACACTATCGGGCGATTCCGGGCGGATAATACTGCACGTATGACTCCTTCTGCGCGTTATACGGCATTTCATGTTCTCGGTGGCTCCTAGTAGGTTTCTTGTTTTAATTTTCTCCAACGATAAAAGTCAAGTAATTATCTGTGCTGGGTGTATGGAGCTTACGTCATGTCGGTAAAGCATGGGCTGCCTTATGTGAATGGGAAAACTTGCAATAACTGCGGAAGCATCTCTGTTAAAAACGGCAGAGGCCTGTAGCTCCTTACAGTTCCGTCAATTCAACAGGGATTAAGGATGCCATTCTTGAATTGTCCGCCCCCGGTAGCTGAATGGTCAGCGTGACGGATTGTCATTCCTCTGGGCTCGGGTTCGATTCCCTGCTGGGTCTGAGAATTTTCTCCGCCCAGGGACTGGGTGTTGTGCTGTCCTCATCATCATCCTGTCATCCTCATCGACTGCAGGTCGCCGAAGTGGCGTCAAATTGAAAGCACCCGGCGAACGGTCTTCCCGACGGGGGGCTCTAGCCATACGATTAAATAAAAAAGAAAAAAAATTCTTGAAATGCTTGCTCCAGAAATTGCAAATCAAGGTTGTTGTTTATCTACTCCTCTTAGACAATGTGGATTTTCGGATAACCTGTAGTGCATATTTGCAAACGATTTTTCATCCGTAAACAAAACTTTGCATAGAAACGCCACGTCACACCATTCGGAAAACTGTAACCGATTATCAAAGTCACTGCCATGAAGGTGCGGATGGATTGAAATGTCGAAAGGCCGATATGTAGTGGAAGGTGGTCTTCGCAGAACACTCCTTTCTCTGATCCAATTTGCTCAGTAAAGATGCCTCTTAATGACATGTGGATTGCGTGATACCGCCACTAAACTGTTAATTGTATTCTTCTCATCGGTTGCTGATCTTTCGTTGGCGAATTTTATTCTTAACTCTTCCAGTTGCTTGAAATTTTTTTAATATTTGCAAAGACAGGTGGTGAGATCTCTGCACGAGCATGGTAACTGCCAGCATACAACCGCACCCCTAATCTGTCTGACGACTTTCGCCATATACGAAAACCATACCCACTTTTTCGACTGTCGTACACATTGTGAAACTTGGTTTGACGAGCATCGTGTTGATCACTACAACAGCTGATTACAAACTGATGGCATCAGCTGCTACAGAACGGGCAAGCTTCCGACCCCACATTATGTGACGAGGCAAGGACGTCCAACACCTTGTCACCTACCCGTGGTTTCAGCGTCCTTCAACCGCTTCCGATAGAATCTCACGACAGTAGCACGTGAGCAGCCGACCAGTTTAGTCGTTTCCAAGATGCTCGTTCCCAGGCGTCGGACTATAAGAATCTGCATTTTGTCAGTGACGCTTATGTCAGTGAATTTCCACACTAGCGGCCTGTGTCGCCGCTATAATGATTCCGCACTCGACTCTGCGGCCCTGATGTAGAGTGAACTAGAGCTCCACCGAGAAACTTTCAGAGGTTGTTTAGGAGCACTTGATTATTCTGCTATAAGGGACCTACGGTCTCCGACGGCCCGTTACAGAGTAATAATGTACGAGGGTAATCCCAAAAGTTAGGTCTCCTACTTTTTTATAAGTATAGGACTCTGTCTGTGTGGCAGTTGGTCACACTGTTATGAAGAGTGCTTCACTCGCTGTGTATAGACATGCGCACGCAGCACTGAGGCGCTCAGTCTTGGCTTGGCAGCCGTTGAGAATGCAGCTTCCGTTGGATGTTACCGCTAAGTGCGAATTGCGCGCAGTTATTCGGTTTTTTAAAGCAAAGGGCACTGCACCGATTGAAATCCATCGCCAATTGACGGTAGCGTGTGGTGAGTCGTGCACGGATGCCAAAAATGTTCGTATGTGGTGTAGAGAGTTTGCAGCTGGTCTGACCGAAATTCACGACTAAAAAAGGCGCGGGAGACCGTCAGTTTCTGAGGAGACAATGTTGAAGGTTGAGCGCTGGGACCACAATTAACGCTGACAGGTACTGTGAGACTGGAAAAAATTCAAACGGGCAATTCAAAACCGGAGAAGAAGAATGTTGAGCAAGGGCGTACACATTCTTCATGACAACGCTCGTCCACACATCGCTCGGCAAACCGTTGCTCTCCTGCAACAGTTTCAGTGGAATATAATCACCCACCCACCCTATAGTCCTGACTTTGCGCCCAGTGACTATCACCTGTCCCCTAAGTTAAAAGAACATTTGGATGGAAAGCGATGCAGCTCCGACGACGAGGTGAAAGGCGAGATTCATAACCTTCTGAACAGGATGGCGGCGAGCTGGTATGACATGGGCATACAAAAACTGCCACAGCGTCTACAAAAATGCATCGACAGAAATGGTGATTATGTCGAAAAATAGCTAAATGTTCAAGCCGTAAACTGATGTAAACCATTGTCGAATTAAACAGGTGTATGTACTTATAAAAAAATAAGAGACCTTACTTTTGGGGTTACCCTCGTAGTTATCATTTATTCAGTTACCGCAGTCATCCTTGTTAGCAGTGAAGAAGCCTACAATATACAGTAGCCAGAAACGTAAAACACACAACACAGACTAACACGACAGTTCTCAGACATGAAAAAGGTGCTGTGATGTGGTTGCCGTCACTGCGTCAACATCTCGTCATACTGCAATTGTGCCGCTTTTGCATTGCATTCAGTGAACTTATACACGAGATGCATATCGGGCAAATCTTGATTAGCAAACACACTGCTGTAGATCACTATTAACGCACGACTAACATTACCGGAAAAATCAACACAAGAAAGGACCCCAGTAGTACCGCAGCAGTACTTCAAGGCGGAAGTTAAAGTGGGCATTACTGCTTGTCAGTAGCAAATATTATGAGTGAATGTCATACGTTAGTTTCGAAACAGTATCACAGCACACAACGTCGACATTTGCAATGTTGTGCACTATTTTCAGTCCAATGAAGATGCAAAGATAACTTGTACAAGAAACCAAACGAAATGCAGTAACTCCGTAACGAGCAAGCCAGAGACCGCATAACACTTGTACAAAAATACTCAGAAGGTGTCCCTGAATACCTCTGAATATTTGTCGGCGGATTTCTCATTCGTCCTGTATACGTTCCTTACGGCGTCACGTGCCAGCAGTGACACAAGGCGGTATTTAAGCTCGCGAAAGTCAGTGATGATAATATTATGCCTCAGCAGTTCATAACAGGTTGCATTACTGTTGGTTGCTCTAGCCGCCTCACCCTGTATAGTACTAGCGACATTTCTGCCAGTATGATTTAATGTAGTACTGTATCAAACATCAGACAGATGGAGAACGTTTGGCGGAAAGTGGAACAATGGAATATTTAAGATATTTCGTTACTTTTTAGGAAGCAGTATTATAGATTTTTTTAACTTCCATATTTGTTGTTGTATTTTACCTGAAAATCTTACCAGAATTAGGGAAAATGACTCTAAGCACTATGGGACTTAACATCCAAGGTCATCAGTCCCCTAGAACTTAGAACTACTTAAACTTAACTAACCTAAGGACATCACACACATCCATGCCCGAGGCAGGATTCAAACCTGCGACCGTAGCGGTCACACAGTTCCAGACTGAAGCGCCTAGAACCGCTCGGCCAGAGAATTAGGGAAAAAATACATCCAGCAGAGGAGCAAAAATGAGTGTTGTCGTTTGGTTATGGTCGTCTTTTCTGCTCTACGTATGCGGATGCACAAGTAAAACCTTCTTGTGCATTGTGTGAAAAGTTTGGAAATGCTGGGAGAGAAATCCACTGCCAAAGGAAAACAAACAACAGCCAGTAGATGCAGAATGCGAGACGCGTAGTTTACGAGCTATAGCTCAACGAGAGCAGTGTATGAACAATATAAAAACCGTTATAATTCGGCAAATTATTAAGTCGCACATGTCACACAACTGTTTTGAATTCAAATGACCGGCACTAGCACGAACAGGTTTGTGGGCCGGGAGAGCCGATGGAGCCATATTTATCCGACTAATTGGTCAGCCGATTGCAGTCGACGAAATCTAAGACGGGAAAAGGCATCGGCAGCCGAATATTGCACACGATCTACTCGGCAGAACACGACCGACTCACGTGTTGCGGCGTAACATCAAACGCCGGCACGTCGGCCTGGAACGTTACAGGAGAGAGGGCTGTGACACGAAGTCAGCCAATAGTACGCTGACTAGGACGACACCACGACTGGAGCGGCATCTATACGAAGAGAAAATAAGCGCCGCGCCGCTTAGCCGCAACCGAGGTGGAAGAGGAGCAGCAGTGACTTATGAACTGTTTTGTTTGGCTTGCATCGAAATTGTACGAGTATAAGGAATTGATTATTTGCATGTCGCCATTTGCTTGCGACACACTTTTGTGAATACTGTCAATTTAACTTACTGTAATAAACTCCATTAATATGATGTGTTTTGTATCCCGCCCGGAAGGCGGCGCGTGGGTCTGCTCCTATAATTTGGAGGGTAGGCCGGATGTAGGAAGCTAGGGGGAGCAGCTGAGGTAGAAATACATTGATCAAATGGGCTCAATCTGGAGCGGCGCTCGTAGAGCTGCACAGCGCTGGCTAGAGGGCGCTGTCGTCGGTGTGGATCGTTCGCTCTCGTAGAGCCAACCTAAGAACTTCTACCTACGCCGTGGCATCGTAGCTATCGATATCACAATGTGCTTGAACTTTTGGGTTGCGATCCGAGAAAGCAGCTTTCTAGGCATCCTATATTAGACGAGTGGGCAGGATACTACATGGCGAAAGGATATCACGGAAATGGAATTGGTCGGACCTAGTCGGCTCGACATGGAACGTGTTGCCAAACGAGGTGGCAGCGTGCTCATACACTGGACTCACATTCACCATGATGGTACGAGGGCCATTAAGGTTCAGTCGGTTGCGAAATGGAAAACCAAAGTGAAAATCAAAACGTTTTATTTGCAACAGCTAACTACACCTTCCACTTAGTCACCACTTCGACTCATACTTCTGTCGTAGCGTTGTACCAACTTTTGAATAGCCTCGTTATAGAAGGCAGCCACCTGTTCTTTTCGCTAGTTCTGTGTGTTGGTCTGCAGCTCACTGCGTGTGCCAAAATGTTGTGTTCACAGACAGCACTTCACGTGAGAAGAGATGAAACTCAGAGGGAGCCACGTCCGGACTGTACGGTGGGTGATCAAACACTTCCCATCGAAAACGCTATAGATCTATATAAATGACCTGGGTGACAATCTGAGCAGTTCTCTTAGGTTGTTTGCAGATGATGCTGTAATTTACCGTCTAGTAAGGTCATCCGAAGACCAGTATCAGTTGCAAAGCGATTTAGAAAAGATTGCTGTATGGTGTGGCAGGTGGCAGTTGACGCTAAATAACGAAAAGTGTGAGGTGATCCACATGAGTTCCAAAAGAAATCCGTTGGAATTCGATTACTCGATAAATAGTACAATTCTCAAGGCTATCAATTCAACTAAGAACCTGGGTGTTAAAATTACGAACAACTTCAGTTGGAAAGACCACATAGATAATATTGTGGGGAAGGTGAGCCAAAGGTTGCGTTTCATTGGCAGGACACTTAGAAGATGCAACAAGTCCACTAAAGAGACTGCTTAAGAAGATGCAACAAGTCCACTAAAGAGACTGCTTACACTACACTCGTACGTCCTCTGTTAGAATATTGTTGCGCGGTGTGGGATCCTTACCAGGTGGGATTGACGGAGGACATCGAAAGGGTGCAAAAAATGGCAGCTCGTTTTGTATTATCACGTAATAGGGGAGAGAGTGTGGCAGATATGATACGCGAGTTGGGATGGAAGTCATTAAAGCAAAGACGTTTTTCGTCGCGGCGAGATCTATTTACGAAATTTCAGTCACCAACTTTATCTTCTGAATGCGAAAATATTTTGTTGAGCCCAACCTATATAGGTAGGAATCATCATCAAAATAAAATAAGAGAAATCAGATCTCGAACAGAAAGGTTTAGGTGTTCGTTTCTCCCGCGCGCTGTTCGGGAGTGGAATGGTAAGGAGATAGTATGATTGTGGTTCGATGAATCCTCTGCCAAGCACTGAAATGTGAATTGCAGAGTAATCATGTAGATGTATATGTAGAAGCGTCTTCATTGCCTCTGTTCTGTGCGGCCGAGAGTTGTCTTGAAAAAGGAAATACATGACAGTTACGTTATGTGGACTGCATGAAATCGGGCGAAATCTCGCAGCAGGCTCTCATACTATGCAGGAGACACTATTTTCTAGGCATCTTTTCGTGCTCAGTGTGCGCTCAGACCTGAAAAAAGCGAAGTGACACGTTCGACTGGCATCTTAGAGACACTTCCCAACACATCTCTGCAAAGATTCATGTGGTTTCCAATTAGTGGCCGATCGGAACTCAATAAAAAAATAATGCTCGTAGTTTAAATACGCTCTAGACCTTTTAGATTCAGGTTTTTCGCGGTTTCCCGAAATGTCTTGAGGTTAAAATGGCTCTGACCACTATGGGGCTTAACTTCTGAGGACATCAGTCCCCTAGAACTTAGAACGACTTAAACCTAACTAACTTAAGGACATGACACACATCCATGCCCGAGGCAGGACTCGAACCTGTGACCTTAGCGGTCTCGCGGTTCCAAGCTGTAGCCCCTAGAACCGCTCGACAACCCCAGCCGACATACGCTGGGATGGTTACATTAAAAAGGAACTGGTTGTTTCCCTCCCGTATTCTTTCCTCAGCCCGAGATTGTGCTGCTTCCTTAATGACCACGTTGTGGACTAGGCATTAAACTTCAATTTTCTTCATGATTTTAGCAAAATATTTTGATAAAGACGGAAAAAATAGAAAGTCACAGAGAGACCTCTTGGATTCAATATCACACCTGCCACTAGCTAAATGACGACATATGGAGCCAAAGGAATATGAGGAATGGTACACATAAAAAGAAGAGAAGAAAATCAGACTTATAATAAACATTCAAACTGTCGCGTTAATCAGACAGTGTGGAATTTCGGGGTCAAGCTTGTTCGTTCTAAAATCTTTAACAATCAAATACTCTCAGTTTTCGGGAAAAACTGTACCTACCTTTCAAAAACAAACATTTTTACCCATAAGGTTAAAAAGAATTTCTATTGTAAAGCTAAAGACTACTTCTCCATACCATCAACAGCTGCATTCGATCATTATGAAAGAACGTACGATTACCAAAAATAATTAATAATTACCTTACGAAGTGTACATTCCCGTCTATTGTTATGTTTACCCTAATAAAACTCCTGCCGACGAAAGGTACACTAAATTACGCTTAAGATTAATGGTCAATACCCATTCTTTCAGCATTGCTGAACATACGTACTTACGAGCAAATTAAATACCTGACGCTCATCAGGGAGGCTTTCGGAAACATCACACTGCCACGTGTGCCGGGCCGGCCGAAGTGGCCGAGCGGTTCTAGGCGCTACAGTCTGGGGCCGTGCGACCGCTACGGTCGCAGATTCGAATCCTGCCTCGGGCATGGATGTGTGTGATGCCGTTAGGTTAGTTAGGTTAAGAAAGTTCTAAGTTCTAGGGGACTGATGACCTCAGAAGTTAAGTCCCATAGTGCTCAGAGCCATTTGAACCACGTGTGCCGGTATCACGGAGAGTGTCGGCATTGGATCGTCAACAGACTAGTATATTGATTCCTTATCGATTCAAGTATACCCTTCGACACTGACGATTTTGATTTACTAATTGTTAAAATGAAAGATTTACGATTCTCTATGACGACTAAAAGTAATTTGAACCGTAACGTAATGGTGCGAAATGAAGGTAACGCAAAAGTCACAGCAGACAGACATAGCACCAGGTTTTCTCAAAGATCATTGCAAGGTCGCTGTTTCCTGTATAATAACGGGATATTTACCGCAATGTTACTCTTCAGTTACTATCTCCATGCGCACGATCTTCTGTAGTAGACAGAAAATGTGACGGCAACTGTAACGACAATTCGGACGATAAGTTAGGAAGACTATTACGCTCCAACCTTAGGGCAGTTAACTTGGAGTTCAAAAAGGACGCCCGTACGTTTGTTCACTGACGCAGTTGTGGTGGCTGCCATAGGAACAGTTGCCTCGTAGCTGCAGTGTCTATAAGGCTTCCTTATTCCGCCGGTCAGTGCTCTTCGACCGACCATCGGTACTGGACGTTCATAAGGATGTTCGTTTTTGTGAGTTCCTGTTGGTCAGGCCCGCCCGGTCAACCGTGAGGTCTAACGCACTGCTTTCCGGGCGGAAAAGAGTGCCGGTCCCCGGCACGAATCCGCCCGGCGGGTAAGTGTAGAGGTCCGGTGTGCCGGCCAGTCTGTGGATGGTTTTTAAGGCGGTTTTCCATCTGCCTCGGCGAATGCGGGCTGGTTCCCCTTATTCCGCCTCAGTTACACTATGTCGGCGATTGCTGCGCAAACACTTTCTCCGCGTAAGCGTATACCATAATTACTCTACTACGCTAACACTGGGGGTTACACTCGTCTGGGGTGAGATGTTCCCGGGGGGGTCTACTGGGGGCCGAACGGCACAATAACCCTGGGTTCGGTGTGGGGCGGCGGAGGGGTAAGTGGACTGCTGTAGCCTGGGGTTGTGTACCACTGAGGCTACGGCGGGGACGAAGCCTCTCCGTCGTTTCCCCAGTTGGTCACCAACTGGTTTCTCAGATGTACTGTCACTACAGTGGTTAGAAAATTTGGAGATGATGATGTTAAATCAATCAGTGACCTTTGTATGTACGTACAGATCTATAACTGTCTTATGCCATAGATCACTCAGCTAAAGGCGCATCATACTAGTGGGACTCACTCCACCTTCAGTGGGAATGCCGGCTGTTAGTCTGAGATTTTTAAGAAGTCCTAATGTATTTATAATGAGACAGTAAAAGCTTTATTCAAAAAATACTTCTACCTTTTAAATAATGTACAAAGCACCTACCCTCCGATTTCGAGATGTAAATGGTACCATCGCTCACAATAACGCGGAAAATTTCAAAATACTAGCAGTCTACTTTGAGAAACTCTTTAATTGTTAACCCATCCTTGAAAAATTTGAATACATCCCAAATAACCGTGAGAAGCCGGATTCAGAACCGCCGACGATTGAAGAACTACAGAAGATCATTTCAGAACTTAAAAACAATAAAGCGTCCGTAGAATTAAATAGTGGCCGAACTATGGAAAAAGCTGACAAAAATGCAATTACATCACTTCAGTGTGTTTTCTACAAAATCTGGAAAGAAGAAGAGATCCCCACAGAACGGAGAACAGCTCTCATCTACCCTATCCACAAGAAAGGTTTGAAGACAGGCTCCCAACTATTACAAAGAAATATCACTGCTGTATATAATATACAAGATTTTTTTAAAGTCCTTTTGAACAGGACAAAGTCGCAATTGGACCCGCAAATCGGGGAATACCAGGGAGGTTTTAGAAAGGGTAGATCATGTTCGGAACGAATACTAAACCTAAAAAACATCACATAAAGGGCAAAGACATACGTAATCTCCTTAATTGATTTCAACAAAGCATACGATTCAATTGATAGAGAATCTCTATTATCAGTCCTGGAAGAAATGGGTTTGGATAAGTAGACAAGTAATATTATAAAAGCGATCCTTACAAATACATTTTCGAAAGTTAAATTTATGGGCGAATTATCGGAACCCTTTGAAATGAAAACGAGAGTGCGACAGGGGGTTGGGCTCTCACCGTTGCTGTTCAATTGTGCGCTTGAGAAAGTAGTCAGAGAATGGAACACAAATATTAAGAGTGGTATAAGACTGGGTTGCAAAAAGAAGAACCTTAAAGTAAATTGCATTGATTTTGCAGTTGATATGGCCCTGTTTGCTGAAACAATGGAAGAAGCACGGGAGCAAATACTTGAACTAAAGAAACAAGCAGCTAAAATAGGTCTTCACATCTCCTTTGAAAAAACTAAGATATTGACGAACATCAAGCACTCATGTAAATACCTCAAAGTCCAAGAACAAAAGACTGAAATAGTAAAAGAATTGAAATATCTCGGAGGATAGATTAGTTGAAATGCTGGAAAAAGCAAAGCAATGGGATCCAGAAAAAAATAAACTTGAATTAGCCTTCCAACTAACAAAAAATACATAGAACAAAAACTACCTTTCATGGGGGTCCAAAATTACACATTACAAAACAGTGATTAAGCCAGAAGCACTGTATGCAGCAGAAACACTAAACATGAATTTCAAAGGCCAAATGGACAAACTTGAGCTGAAGAAAAGAAAAATTTTAAGAAAAATCATAGGACTAAAACTTCAAGACAATAAGATTATATACATATAAAATGAAACTCTCTAAAAGAAAATTGAAAAACTTTCAGATACTATGCGAAAAAGGAGGAAAATTTTTATGGTCATCTTCTCAGAATGAATTCCAACATCTTAAGCAACCAAATCTTTGACTTTTTCCGTAGCCGCAAAACGAAACCCCACTGGTTTAAAGAAACTGAGAAAGACCTCGTAGAATTAAAGATTTCAGAAAATTCACTTATCGATCGAACAGCTAAATTAATTACTAATGATGAAAACATGAGGTTCCAAGACAAATCTACACAAAAGTCCAAACCGTTCATCTCGGAAGAAGAGAGGAAAAGAAGATCAGAAAGAATGAAGAAATACTGGGCCCTGAGAAAGGAACAACGCAGCGTACCGCAAAGAGAGCGAAACGAAAGAAGAAGAACAAGATATTGAAACTGTAATTAAAGAATACACCAGCAACGGAACTTTTCAGCAGGAAAGCCTCAAACCTTCAAGAATTCTTTTTCTCATTATTAATACATTTTTAAACGTCTGTGTTTTAATCCATGCCTCAACTGCTAAACGCATATCTGAAATGACATAGTACGGTAGCAATGATGGTCTAAGAAAGCGAGCGGCTATGAAGCGCCCTAGCTGTGTCGTGGTGTGGCTTGCAGTAACGCTTGAGCGCGGCATAGACATCGCAGAGGCGCTGTGACATGATACGCCCCTGAATTGATCACCTGACTAAATTGTACTGCAAGATCGCAGGGTAAGGGCTCTAGCGACACCGTGCCCCTTTGACATTAGCCTGAAACCCTGCTTATGAGAACGTACCCGCTCTGTACCTTACACGTGGATCGATATACCCTCGGTGACGGTGTGTGTGGGCGAGGGGTGTGCATGTGTGTGTGTGTGTGTGTGTGTGTGTGTGTGCGCGCGCGAGGGGGAGGGGAAGGGGCGGCGTTGGCGGAGGGGGTGGGGCGACGCGGTGGCATGCAAACGTTTAAAGGCAGTGAACCCTGTCTTTCATGGACTACTTCACAGAATAGTCTGGCATATTCAGATGTATAAATGTGGCAGTTCGGCCAACAGGGAGTATCCACCCAAAACAAATATCGCCACATACATGATAATGAAGTGTCCTAACGGACGGGAGGGAATATGCTTATCGTGCATCACATACGAGTCATCGGCACCTACTCGTGACGAAGATTACGTCTACATCTACATCTACGTGATTACTCTGCTATTCACAATAAAGCGCCTGACAGAGGATTCAAAGAACCACCTTCATGCTGTCTCTCAACCGTTCCACTCTCGAACGTCACGCGGGAGAAATGAGCACTTAAATTTTTCCGTGCGAGCCCTGATATCCCTCATTTTATCGTGATGATCATTTCTCTCTATGTAGGTGGGTGCCAACAGAATGTTTTCGCAATCGGAGGAGAAAACTGGTGATTGAAATTTCATGAGAAGATCCCGCCGCCACGAAAAACGCCTTTGTTTTAATGATTGCCACTCCAATTCACGTATCATGTCTGTGACACTATCTCCCCTATTTTGCGATAATGCAAAACGAGCTACCCTTCTTTGTAATTTTCCGATGTCATCCGTCAGTCCCACCTGATGCGGATCCCACACCGCAGAGCAGTACTCCAGAATATGGCGGACAAGTGTAGTATAAGCAGTCTCTTTGGTAGACCTGTTGCAGCTTCTAAGTGTTCTGCCAATGAATCGCAGTCTTTGGTTTGCTCTACCCACAATATTATTTATGTGATCGTTCCAATTTAGGTTATTTGTAATTGTAATCCCTAAGTATTTAATTGAATTTACAGCCCTCAGATTTGTGTGACTTACCGCGTAATCGAAATTTAGCTGATTTCTTTTAGTACTCATGTGAATAACTTCGCACTTTTCTTTATTCAGGGTCAATTGCCACTTTTCATCTCCAATGGGAGACGTCGAATGCCGTGTTCAAAGAAGCAAAGAGATCAGTTAGCACAGAACGTCGCCGAAAGGGATAGTGGTCTGATCTGGAGAGATGAATGACGATGTAGCCTTATTCTACGTTTAGATGTCATGGTTCTTAATAGATACTACCAAGTATTACAGGATTCTGCAGTATTAGAGATTCTATTGTGTGAATAAATGAAGGTGTGTTGTTGAAGACAATCTTACTATCAACACTGAACGGCTCGAAAGCCCTAAATTAACTGTTTACCGCTAAACGTGTGTCGTACATTACATACTTATTGTAATAGATAGAAGCCACGCGTTTGCTTCTACGTTTATTTACTCTCACATTATTTACAGTGTGTCTCTAAATTGTGTAGGTGTCATTATAAACACAAATTCACGTCGGCAAGATACTGTTTTCATGCTACGTGTTCAATCATGGGAAATGGTGTAATCCATTCTCCTTCGTCTGCTGGATGAAAGAATTAAAATGCTTCAATGTAACATTGCTTCAACGTAACTTTGGCAGGTAATACACTTGTAACCAAATAAATAATGTGATAACAATTTTCCAGTGCTAAGCAGCTGCAGAAACCTGTCACACGATACATAATCGATGCTGCCGCCCCTATTGATGGTCAACCATTAGAACAACTGCTAACATTTTCTTTCATCGACATCAACATCAACAACACATATTCAGTACTATATTTCACGCGAACTCAAATGGTTCAAATGACTCTGAGCACTATGGGACTTAGCATCTGAGGTCATCAGTCCCCTATAACTTAGAACTACTTAAAACCTAACTAACCTAAGGGCATCACACACATCCATGCCCGAGGCAGGATTCGAACCTGCAACCGTAGCGGTTGCGTGGACTGTAGCGCCTAGAACCGCTCGGCCACTCTGGCCGGCTACGCGAACTCATCGAAAGCACCTAACTTGTCAGTTATTTTAATACGTCTGACATGATGGTGCCGAAATGGCAACAATAAAAAGAGTTTGAATCGGATAGGAGTAACATCCAGCTTGTCGTCGTCTTTGTCGCCTTAAATAAATTGCTAACATCAACTCTCTACGGCCAATCAGAAAGGAAACTGACGCTTACGACCGTGTCAGCGTGTATTTAAAGCAAACCTGATTTGCACCCTCATAGTGAGGCTACTAGCGTCCGGCCCGATAGCTGACTGGACGCCGGCACGGTAACTCAGCGTGTTCGGTCAGGGGGTTAGCTGCCCTCTGTAGTAAAAAAAAACTGAGTTAATAGATCAACGACGAACTGAAACAGGTGTCTTGCGACTTCCGCCCCGAGCAGATACAACGAACGAAAACGAACAAAATGAGATTAAAAAAAAAAGAAAAAGAATTCCCGGCTGCGTCGAGGATTCTTCTGCGCTCAGGGGCTGGGTGTTATGTTGTCTTCATCATCTTCTCATCCACCGGGGCGGTGACAGGAGGGGCATCCGGCCACCCTTTCAATAAACCTTGCCAAATCAGACGCTAGCCATGCCGACCCTGCAGAGTGCGGGACACAGGCACAAGGAAAGAGAGAGTGAGGCTACTAGCGCTACTCTTATGCGACTGGCGCGAAATTTATATACAGATAGTCTCTCAGATATGGAAACGCGCCTACCAACTTTAGTTTATGTCGCACAGCTCCTTCATGGTGTAGCGATTATTTTCCGCCAGTGTGTTGAGAGAATTTAGTTAACTTTTCTAATAAGCGATCACGTCTCTCAAAATCTGGTTTTCGGCATTCGTGCAATAATTCAAAGGAGGGACTGTATTAGGGTCTTCGGTGATGAAAATGTTCATGACGACCGAATTAAGTATTACAGCCTTGTGTCTGTCATCTTCCGTTTCGGTGCCGGCACGGCCACTGAGCGACTGAGTAGATAATTCTGATCTGTTTGCTCACTTTACATGAGACCAAAAGTTCTTAAGGTTTTTAATCTCATAGATTGACAATATTTTACTTCGATGTTCATTGGACGCTTGTCACATTGCTCTTCTCGCAACCATTTTCGCTTCGTTCAGCTTTTGTTTGTCAGCTACGTTTTTACTTCGGTCAAATTCGTAATGAAACTATTAAACCTCCTTGCGTTTTTTCCGCCGGTCGTTGTGACCGAGCGGTTCTAGGCGCTTTAGTCCGGAACCGCGCTGCTGCTACGGTCGCAGTTTCGAATCCTGCCTTGGGCATGGATATGTGTGACGTCCTTACGTTGGTCAGATTTAAGTAGTTCTACGTCTAGGGGACTGATGACTTCAGATGTTAAATCCCATAGTGCTTAGAGCCATTTGAACCATTTTTGCGTCTGTTCCATCCCTTAGAACCTTGCTCAGAGAGCACTGAATGATTCGTTTGATTTTATCCATTTGTGTCCCTCATCCTCGCCATCAGAACTGAATGCTAAAGGTTGCCTACTCAAATAAGTTTGTATCCTGACGCTGCTGCTAAGAAAAAATATTTTCCTACCGATCTTAACATTACTTGTAACACCTGTAGTCATCGATAATATCAGAGCCTAATGATTACTGATGCAGTCTTCTGTGTTAACAGATTCGAAAAATTCAGATCTGTTAGTTGTTAGAAGTTCTAAGGCGCAACGCTCACGACTTGGTTCTCTAAACATCTGTTCAGAGTAGTTTTTGGTCAGGACATTCATAATAATATCACACGTGCTACAGCCTCTTCGACTTTTGGTTGCTTATCTTTCCCTTTCTATAGCTGACAAATTGATGTCTCCCCTATCAGAAAACTTGAGCAATTTTTTTGGATGGTGTGCAAAGGTGTTTTGTAAGCAGTCTCCTGTTTTAGCCTCACTGCATTTTGCTACCAATGAATCACAGTCTACCACGTCATTTATTTTCGACGGTGACTATGTAATGATTCCTGCTCATATCGCATCAAATTTTTGATCCAATTATTTGTATGAGTAGTTTGGTTATAGTTGTAATGACTCATCGACATTGTAGTCATAGAATACCACGTTTTTCTACCTCTATCTACATCTATACTCTGCGGCAAGACTGGTTGCTCAAACGCCTTTGTGCACGTTGGAATTAGTCTAATCTTGTCTTCGAGATTACTTCGGAAGCGAAACGTATGGGACTGAAATATATTCCTAGATTTCCCATACTGACCTGGTTCTTAAAACTTTGTAATTAGGCTTTCACAGTACAATTTGCATATGCATTCAAGCGAGTTCGTATTCAGTTTTTCTGCACATCTACAATTTTTGCCATAAATCAAAGATTCCTGAGACAATTCTACTGCTCTTATCTCTATACTTTCAATATCGTTAGTGCGTCCTACTTGGTACGACTCCCATGAGCTTGATAAATTTTTTTTAAGAAGACTGACTGCGTTTTGCTAGTGTCCTACTAACGAACCGAAGTCTGCCACCTACTTTACCTACGACTCAGCCTATGAGATCGTTTCATTTCCTCTCCTTCCAAATTGGTACACCCATGCATTTATATAAGTTTACCGATTCCAGTTGTGACTCGCGGATATTTTGGTCGTAGGATACTACGACTTTAGGTTTAATGAAGTGCAAGCTGCCAATCCTTCCACCACTTTGAAAAGTCTTATCAAAATCTGGCTGGTGCAGCATTTTTCAGAAAGTACTTAATTATACGAGGCGTGTTTTTTAAGTAAGGTCCGTCTGAACATATGTACACAACGAAAGGTTATTTCAAAAAAGTAAATTGATTTTCAGAAAGTACATACTTCACTCTATTTTTCGACATAGTTGCCAAGTTTGTTCAAACACGTATCATACCTCTCAACCAATTTTAAAATACCCTCTTCATAAAAACTTGACTCCTGCTCCGATAACCAAGAGTTCACTGTCGTTTTCACGTCGTCGTCATCATTGTAACGGTTGCCTCTGAGGTGTTGTTTGAGGTGGAGGAACAGACGGTAATCGCTCGGCGCAAGATCAGGACTCTAGGGTGGGTGGTCTAAAACTTCCCAGCCAAAACTGTCCAATAAATCGCGGGTCTGACCTGCAGTGTGAGGTCTTGCACACTCAAGGAGAAGGACAATTCCCTTCGTCAGCATGCCGCATCTTTTTTTTAAATCGCTCTACGTAGCTTTCTCAGGGTTCGGCAGTATGCTTCTGCATTGTTAGTGGTTCCTCGTTGCATGAAGTCGACCAACAAAACACCATGCCTATCCCAAAACACCGACGCCATGAAATTGCGCTGGGACAGAGTCTGTTTGGTCTTCACCTTTACAGGCGAGTGTTTGTGTCTCCATTCCATGCTCTGATGCTTCGATTCGGGCGTGATATGCGAAACCCATGTTTCGTCTCGAGTAACAATCTGACTCAAGAAGCCGTACCTTCTTCGTGATGACGAGTCAAGAACTCCATCGCACACTCAAATCTTTGGTTTTTCTGGTCCTCTGTTAGAAGTTCTGGGACCCAACTTTAGGTGTCCAGAAAAATTTTGTAAAGCACTGATCTGGACACGTCAGGAAATTTGTTTGAGAGATGACATCAGTATCAGCAAAAGCTCTGAGATTACGGTTAATAATATCTCTTAGTTCACTAACATACAACATCAACAGCAAGCGTCCGAACATAGTTCCCTGGGTCACGCCTGAAAGTAATTCTACAACTGTCACCAAGAAATAGTCAAGTGTTGAAAGCTTCAGTTATGGAATGGCTCAAATAGATGTGCAGAATATTACAAAAATCTTGTTGTGCTATACCAATCGTGACTATTGAATAATTATGAACATGTAAGAAGCTGAGCAGAGCGTGAATGATGATGGTTCTCAAGCTGAATTCCTAACCTGCATCTGTGGCGGATTTTCCTAGCCAATTCACTCCTTTGAAACGCACCACGTACGTGAGCACAGTGGTTGGTTGCAGATGATGCTTATTCCTTGCCTTATTTCATTTTTGGCTAAACAGAATGAATCCGCGTACCCCAGACGCGAAATTAATTAAGTTAGGCAAACAATACAACATGCGTGTCGGGTCTTAGTGACGTGGATGTACATACTGCAGTACAGCTATTCTATTGAAAAGCCTCTCTTCATGTATCCTAGTAGAGTATGAACAATAACTGAACAAAGAAACAATAGCAAACTGAATGCGGAAACAGTGCTGTAACAAAACACATTAGTAATTGATAGGTAGTGAGAAGACATAACGCATACAGTGCCTAATTACAGGTAAACGGAGGCACGTATTATGACGAACGTAAAC
This sequence comes from Schistocerca nitens, assembly GCF_023898315.1. NCBI lineage: Eukaryota > Metazoa > Arthropoda > Insecta > Orthoptera > Acrididae > Schistocerca > Schistocerca nitens. The sequence continues at coordinate 697,185,567 of NC_064616.1, read as the reverse complement.
ATAAATACGCGAAGACAAATACGCGTAATTAGTCTCCACGTCCTTGTTAGTATAAACCTTTTGCCCCTCACAGCTTTTGTTTTGCTATGACAAAACACACACACACACGTATACACGCACCGGCACGCAAGGCCGTTTTTATATCCAGCGCAGATAAGCCCCACTCTTTTGCGCAGTGCCTCTTTATCCCACCGACAGAACCAGTGAACAATATAATCCTCAGGCGTCATATACAATAGGAAATTTGACTCTGGTAAGCCATTAGAGTCTGTATACCTGGGAATACGTTCTCCGGAACGTCTTCTGATTTTCCAAAACATTATTAACATCTGTTTAACAGCTTGTAGATCTGACTTTGGAATGCAGTACACAGTGATTCGGTTTGGCATGGGTTCGACATGTCCTTGGTAGGGTTCCGGAGAAATGTGGCACGATATGTCTCTGCATATGTGACGCAATTCCACTAAGTTACAGGCCTGTGGGTTATGGGCATTGAGCTGGTACCATATAGCGTACCTGATGTGTTGCACCCAACTTGGATAAGACGAATTTGGTGGCCAAACCATCTGCGCGAGTTCACCATCATGTTTTCAGACCACGGTAGCACCATTCTAGTTCTGTGACACGGACGGGTAGAATGCTGCTAGGTGCCATCGCCGTTGGGGGAGACATCAAGCATTAAGGGCTGCTGGTGGTCTGAAATAATATTCACCTAATTGACAGCTGGCATGGTGCCTTGAATTACTATCACAGGTTCCATGGAAACTCGGGTGAGTGTTCCCCAAGCATAATACTGTCACCGCAGACCAGCGTCCATGGCACAGGGTATGTTACAAGCAGCAATGACGGCGTATCCGGTAACGACCAACGTACTGGTGGAGCAAGAAACTTGATTATTCCAAACAGACTACACATTTCTGTTGTTCCACGGGCCAATTTCGATGATCCCATGCCTATGCAATTGTTATTGACGATGTCGTTGGGTCAACCTAAAAGGACGTAGATGTCGTCTGCTGTGGACCGCCATTTCCTACAATGTGAGCTGAAGTTCACGGGTTCGATTCCCGGCGGGGTCAGGGATTTTCTCTGCCTCGTGATGACTGGGTGTTGTGTGATGTCCTTAGGTTAGTTAGGTTTAAGTAGTTCTAAGTTCTAGGGGACTGATGACCATAGATGTTAAGTCCCATAGTGCTCAGAGCCATTTGAACCGTTTGTGAGCTGAACGGTGGGCTCCAAAATACTTGTGTCTGCAACAGTGTTGTATGGTGATGTCAGATGTGTCACAGATCGCTCCCTGTCCAGCTTTACACAGCGGGCAAGCGTCCAATCTTCACGTCCTGTGATGACGCGTGGACGTCCTACGCCTTGCGCCTACTGGTGGTTACACAACCCTTCAACCAATTTCCATAGATGCTCACGACAGTATCACGCAGGCAGCTGACTGGCCTCGCCGTTTTCGATATCTTCGTTCTCAAGTGCAAGGTCATAATAATCCGTCTTTAGTCAAAGTCGTTCATGTCAGGGTATTTCCTCATTTGCCACCTGTATAGTCGCTAGTATGATTTACCTGTAAGTTTCTGCTCCGTTTACGTACGAGTACTTGCTGAAACGTAATGCCTTAAAATTTTTTATACGAAACCCTTAAAGCTTTTTAAATAAAATAAACATTATTAACACTGTAAATCTTTATTCTTCGTATGTAAGTATTTATTTCTCAACCTAGTCACTCTGGCGACGAATACATTTCTCCCAAAAAGAGACCAGTTGCTTCTTACCGTTACAGTAGAATGTTTGATTCCGACGGAGCTACAGCTTCACCTCTGCTTGTAGCGCATCATCACTAGAAGAATGAAATCCGCGAAGATGCTCTTTAAGTATTGGAAACAGATGAAAATCGGATGGAGTCAAGACGACGACTATATGGAGAATGATCGATGGCAGTGAACCCAAAGCATTGGGTTTCATTCTCATGGAGAGGGCATCCCATACGTGGACGAACTCTTCAATTCGAAAGTCGATTACAGCTCGCTGTTTCTCAAGCACCAACATACTTATAGTTACTTCGCTCACCGCCGTTTTAGACGCTACAATTCCGAGCCCTCTAGTGGCAGTGGGCTGCAGACGTAAAGATGACGAATAAATATGTAAAATGTTAATCATGTTTTTTTAAATGTTTTAAGAGTTTCCACATAAAAATTCGGAGGCATTACTTTTCAGCACGCCCTCGTTCCTTCCTTACCTCATTAATGTAATCTCGTGCTAAGAGTGACATTTTGCTAGTAGTCTTAGTGTACGAGTAAGAATGCGCAGGAGGGAGCAGAGGCTCAGGGTGGCGTTAAATCCTATTTGTTCCTCGCGCAAACGAAGATGGAAATGGCTTATATATGCGCAACAAAAAAGAATACCACGTTTTTCAGGACAGTTTTGGATTTACACATCAGTGATGGGTTCTTGCATAGGGCAAAAGGTTTCTTGCATGGCGCAAAAATGTTTGGTTCGTGATTCTCTAGATTACAAACACAAAAAGCTACAGCTAATCTTCACTATCCTACAAAGAGAGCTATTAAGCGAAACTGAGAGCGAAAGCAATACCACGATTCAGACATTGATTGAAATTATAACCTAACAAGGATTAAAAGGCAACCGAACTTTAAAGGAACGAATAAATCTCACGCTTAATGAGACACTGACAGATAAAAGATCAATAGTGTACATCTGAATAATAATTTGTTTTAAGAGGCCAGCTAAAGAAAGTGCGAAAAACAGAGGAACACACTAAGAAGGTAAAACCCAACGATAATATCGGAGCTACAAAAATCCTCGAAGGGTCCAAAACATGCTGGGACGACAATGTATAAAAATGTATAGTCAGCAGTGATGAGAAATTTGTTGCTGAGACGCCCAGCACCAACGGCATCAACGCCCAATGGAAAAGGGGAAAAACGGTTGCCTTCATCCAGGAATAAATCGGAAAGAAACGGTATTCAGTGCTAGTGGAATTGGCGATAGTCATAATCCATTTCATGAATGTAGGAAGGCTTAAATTGATTGCTACCAGTCATGTTACTCAAAAAGAAGAAAGAACGCCTCTTTCCTTATCTACGTCTTACAAGCTTGACGTTATAGATCTATATTTATACAGAATTTTAAATTCTGGTTATGTGATATTGCAGTGCGGCAGTTTACTACAGTAATAGACATATAAGAACAACAAGCGGAATGTTGTACATTTTACATTAGTTGTCATGCTCTGTACGCCATGAAGATGAGGCTTGCAGTATCTGGAGCTGCAAACTTCTTCAGTATAAGTACGTATTGGGACAGTCCCAGTCCAGTCTGATATCAGTTTTAGTGTCACTAACTACTCCTCTTACCTCTACGAAGCGCTGCCAGATATCAATTAAAAAATAGAGTTTGGCGGAAATAACACTCTATTCCTAAGTTAGAAAGCTGGAATAAACGGAAGATGGTAATTTAGTCGATGTATGCAATGTAAAAATGTCGGGAAATTTAATTATGTTGAAGACATACGAAATCACAAAATTTCATGATGGTAAAATAGGGGGAAATTTGGATACACCAAGTGTCCTACATAAAAATGGATCCAATAGTGTTAAGTTACGATGGCGTTCAAATGTTGGTGGGCACGTGACCTCTCCAAGCAGCTGTCAACAAATTGCATTTCATCTTATTCTGCAGGTCTGAACAAGTTGTTCAACCTCCTCTGAGCTCTCGTATACCTATTAAGGAACTCAAGCAGTCGTACTGAAAATAGAAAACATCCCAGAGAAATAGGAATTAGCATTAGTTCACCAACTGCATAAGAAGGGTGACTAGCAAGATGTCAAAAACTACAGAGACGTATCCAATTCTCTAGTTGTTTATAAGTACGAGTAATTCTCAAAAGGTTTGTTCAACAGGGCAGAGTGAACAGTCACTTGCTTAAATATCAACGTGACTTATGCACCCACAATAATAATAATAACTAGGCGCTTCCTCTTCATCAAAAAACTCAAATATACATGTATCATTTGACAGTTTTATTTTTCACACCGCTGATGTTTGTTGATCACTTTCACGATGGTCATATCCTGAGTCGTTTGTCTGTGCCTAATTACCATCCAATTTCATCTGTGTATCTATTCTCCAACACAGACCTTCTCCCTCCCCACAACAAAGGCAAACACACACACACACACACACGCATACACACACACACACACACACACACACACACACACCAACCATCAATCACAATGTACAAGGCAGATGTACACACTCATATACATGCGCATACACTACGCAAATACATTCACTCTAACCAAATCGTGCCATGAATAGTGATGAATGAAGTTGTTCTCGTGTACCATTTCACATTTTTTTCTTCTTAAGCGTATTCTACGTTCAAAAACCTTTTACCGCTCTTTATTTTCACAGCATACTACGTTGTGATATTTCAAACATTTTGACTACATTATATGTTTTACTATTGGGATTACAGTAGAGATTAATACAGTGGCATATGTCTAAAAGTTACGTTCAGAGTTTACGGTACTTTTCCAAATTATGTAACACTATATTTTTCTATCCTTTGACAGCAGAGGTTGAAAAGGAAAATCTGCACTGCACATTTACTGGTTTCTTTTTCGACTTTTAGAAGCGTAGTTTCTTTAATGGCATTTTGTACACATACTTCAGTCTTATGTATATAATCTTTAAACTGACGGATGGGGTAGTTATAGTAGCGGACGTGTGGAGAAAAGGAAAGGGTGAGAATGGGATCTCGAGAGAGAGAGAGAGAGAGAGAGAGAGAGAGAGAGAGAGAGAGAGAAAGAGAGAAGAGAAATAGCTCGTTGCTGTATTTAATATTATGCAATACGTTCTATTAATCTAAACAGTGTGTACTCATAGCTTGCCATGTTTTTCCTACCAGTTGAATAGTGTCTTTCTGTCAACGTCTTGAGATCACAGTAGTTTTCCTACATGATGGAATTTAGATTGTGCGAGCAATCGGTGCTCATTGATGTTACTGCAGTTTCTCCCATTTCTACTTACAGTCTGTAACAGTTTTAAATATCCCCCATTGTTCATACGTCCGATGACTTACGTAAAAATCAAGGAGACAGTAAGATTCACAGTTTTTTCTATTTTTAAAGACCCTCATACAGTGGATGACATGTTTAGACATAGATATCGTTCATATGATATGAGGACAATTACAAGAAAATTAGTTTGATCATTCTCAGCAGCTACATAGTCTATCTTGGAAAAAATACAGTTTGGTGCTAACATCTTCCAGTTAGTTAAGAATAGCGATTAGAGTGTTTTGCAGCTGCGCACATGTTCATAATGTCATTCAGAGTAAATACGTATTCTTTATACGGAATGTTCCAAAGTTCCAGTTATAATGTGACGGCTTGGAGGCTGAGAGAGAAACGGTATAATTTTGAGTAGGCACCATGTCCAAGAAAGTACTACTTCATTGATTCAGGTGCAACTATGTATCGTAACATAATTCCTCTTTCCCGTATTTGCTGACTGAAAGAAGGTAATGAACCACCATGAATGTGATTACTGTGTCAGTTGTTGCTAGTTGCCTAATGTAGTGACAATGCGTAATTCAAGCCGCTGTTGCAGTAGTGGAATAGGATGCAGACCATTTGTGTGGAAAGGGACGACTAGTGCGTAATGTGACGTGAGAAGACTGTATATTTGATTTCCTCCTTAGCACTAATAATTAACTGATAAGTGGAGGCCACGACGTTGGGGTCACAGATTTACTTCAAACTTTGAATAGCTTTCGTCGGTCATTAAAACAACATAATGTGCACTACTCTGGCAGTTCCGAGTAAATGCATTACAGTTCATGATGGCAGTTCGGCTCGCGGAGCCACGAGGCGTGGACGTCCGCTGCGCCCCGCCTGTTGTGGAGCTCGAGCGCTCGTTGTTTACTTCTCGCCGCGATTTCGTGTATTAAGTCCGTCTTACCAGAGAGCTATGGCACACTCTTACCGCCGGACAACGATCAGAGCCGCATTCCAAGCAGAATATGCTCTACCAAGACCTTACGAAATTGTGGACTTTATACGGGGTGATCTTTACCTGGATCCGCAGGATGTTATTGTCATTCACTTTTGCATCACTGGGAGCGTCGTATATGTCAAGATGCCTACCAAAGAACTGTGTACCGAAATTGTGAGCCGCCACACGCGAAACCTCAAGTTTAAGCACTCTGACTGATACGTAGGTAATGTAATGATTGACCACGCGGGTTTCGGCCTGCGTACGATCAGGATTTCCGAACTTCCTCTGGAGGTCACGCCGGATATCGTTGTGACAGCTTTTAAGCCGTGTGGCAACGTACTCAGTCACCTGGCCGAAAAATGGAAATTTTTCAGGTCTATCCTGTACTCACCGGCGTCCGTCAAGTGAAAACTGAATTGGTGGTGCATGTGCCGTCTTACTTGGTTCTAGGAGGATACAGGAGCATCATTATGCATGACGGACAGCCCCAGTACTGGGTGACGTCCCTCCTGCTGTGCCAGCTCCAACTGCATGCACAGCATACGACCCGTCGCGGGACACTACATCTGTACTGACGAGCTGATGACGTCGAGGGTGACGCTGCGCTACTGCCTGGTGCCGTGGAAGGGCATGTCGCATGGAGGTGTCGGGACAGCAGCGATTGAAAACGCGATGAATGCTGCGGCTGGTCCGCCCCTTGACAGCCGCCACCGGAGCGGACGCCACCTTCCCGACGGACGTGGCGATCCAACAATACCGACTGGGGTCTCTCAACATCGATAATATCCGTGCGCGCCATAAACTGACGATGTTACAAGATACGCTGAATGCGGTGGATGCGCCGGCCGCTGTGGCCTTGCGGTTCTAGGCGCTTCAGTCTGGAACTGCGCGATCGCTACGGTCGCAGATTCGAATCCTGCCTCGGGCATGGATATGTGTGATGTCCTTAGGTTAGTTAGGTTTAAGTAATTCTAAGTTCTAGGGGACTAATGACCTCAGAAGTTAAGTCATTTAGTGCTCAGAGCCATTTGAACCATTTTTGTTATGTCCCATAGTGCTCAAAGCCGTTTTTTGCGGCGTATGTAGACATTCTGCTCCTCAATGAGGTCTATGTCGGCCCTTTCGGATACACTGCTCACGTCTCACACGCGCCTGCCACTGGCAGTGGCGTGGCAGTCCTTCTTCGTGATGGCCTAATTGCCGAAGGTGTCGCGAGAGGCACTGCGCTCACTCTGCATGACGTCATAATCGTTAATATCAGTGCGCCCTCCGATTGGGCCGAGGCCTTGAACGGTGCGCTTTCTTCACAGATGCTGTCGCGCCCCTCTTTATGGGACGCGATGATGCCCTAATTTTCGGTGGAGATTTTAACTCCACTCAGGCGCCGAAGGACCAACTGCCACACTACGTTCCATGTCCCACGCTCTCCGTCATCATAACCAACCTTCGACTCGTGGGAGTACGTACATGGCGATAGTGCGGGTTTCACACACTATACCAGCTACTCCTCCAGCCGGAAAGACCGTGTCTATCTCTTGCGCACCATTTTTCGGGATACACGGGCCGCTGAAATATGGCCCGTTGCTTTTTCCGAACGTGCGGCCCATATATGCACAATCAGCTTGCGCCGCCAGATGGTGTGGCATGGACGAGGCTCCTGGAAATTGAGCGTGTCACACCTACATTCGCCCGAGCGCCGACAGCTCGTGGAGGCAACGTGGTCGTCATGCGCCCGCCGGCGAGAGGTTTACCCGAGCGCACTCTCGTGGTGGCCGCTATTCGCCAAGCTGGCTCTCAGGAAGACGCTGATTTGTCACGGAAGAGAAATCGCCGCCTGGAGGTGGCATTCATTAGATTTTTATTACCGCATTCTGCATGATTGTTCCACAATGCCGCACTCACCTGCCAGTCAGCAAGCAATGAACCGCACGAAAACGCGGATCACAGCACTTAGAATATTTGAGTATTATAGAATTTACACTTCTACTACAAAAATGTAGGTTTGAGCAGGAATCGAACCGTCGCCTCATACGTGTACACCTTACGTAGCTCAAACGTTAACCGCTTTTTGTTAATTACAATAGTTCTGATAACTTTTTTTTAATATGCCAGACCACAAGAATAATGCACAATTATTTGTCGGATGTCCTCTGGACACCACATTGTAAGATGGTATTTGTATACAGACGTGGAAAACGTAAACTGAAACTTCATGCAAAGTCTCTTGTTTTTTTTTTCCATAATACCACCACTGAAACGTCACATAAATCAAATAATAAGACCAGTGATAAAAAAATACACAAATAATTAAGTTTGAGCGGGAGTCGAACATCACCTTATACACGTTCATCTTACGAAGCTCGAACGCTAATCACTTTTTTTTCAAATGTCATACAAAATAAACAATGCGCCCACTGACGAAAAAGAAAAACAAACAAAATTTAAAAAAATGTGTAAGCGGGATCAAAAACGCCGCCTCGTCCACGACCCACTTGCAGATTGCGTATGCTTTTTTTTTTTCAAAGCACTTATTTAAGGCAATCAATTAAAATAAAACAAAAGAAGCAAAAACAAAAGGGTTGAATTAGAAAAACGTATATGAAGGAATATGGCCTTAATTTTAACGTGCCCACACCATCTTTCCTCCGTCAATTGTACATCGTGTCATATTTAAATCCACACAAGAGTGTCCACAAAAAAATGGGGGGATTTCAATTCATCCAACTCCTTGTCGATGAAAAACAAGATACAGCATGTTAGAAAAAAGATCACGATAACGTGGGATCCTGAGGCTCGTCCAATGGGCTGTGGCCATATATTGGGAAAAGGCACACGTATCTGCGTCATATCTACTCGCCATCATGTAGTGGACGTAATGTCCAACAAGCCACATGATGGTATTGTACTTCGATCGGGGAAAGAAGGTTGAATCGGGATCACGAGAATCTCCCCAGAGATAGCCGCCTCCGAGGTCCTGAGGAGAAAAGCCAGCTGTCGGCGAAGCCATCTCCAATGACCATGACCGCACGAGATCAATCAATGAGATAATGTATCACTTTCATGGCAACGATTTCAGCGATCCGTCACATTGAGGCCAATACGAAAAAGTCGCACGTTGATAGGTACAATATCATGAACAAAATGGTACCACGAGGACGCCACTTCCATCGGGAAAATCGGGAGGCTGACGTTAGACCAAACAATCATCCAATTCGTTTCTGGTGACAGGGCTTCCACAGACTGAATACTATGAGCAATTGGCCTGCGGCATAACAACATTTTTAGGGAGAGATTCGCTTGGGAAAGGATATTTACTCCTAAATAACTGACTTCAAGAAAAAATTCCTTAACGTGCCGTAGTTTATAACTCATCCTACCCATATCTACTGGAGGTGTTATACTCGCCGGTCGGATACATTCATGAAGGCGAGCTGTAAGTGACTGGGGGGGGGGGGGGGGCGTAGACATGTTAAAACGGAGCGATGCATAAATAAGGCAGAAGCCTTAACCCGAATGTCAGGGAGGCCCAAACCTCCCAGCAGACGGTGGCGCGCCATTACCCCATAACGCACGCGAAATATAGAGTTGCACCAGATAAACCTGCCAGTTAAACTTTGCAACTTGCGGTACATCATCGCAGGAAGTGGAAAGATTTGTGCAATAAAATAAGCCTTACTTAACACATACGTTTCCGTGGCCCGGACCTTATGAAGAAGTGAGAGGGAGAGAGGCTCGTGTTAAATGATTTCTCCCTGAATCTTATCCGTGGCAGACTTTCAGTTTATCGTAGCCATCTTTAGCGGACAACTGTCAATTATAACACCTAACGATCGATATTTGGTGACCTTCAAAGCCCATGGAATTTTAACAGCGTCAAATCATCGCAAACAGAGTAAGCGGCATTTCTGGTCATTAACCCGCGCTCCCGTAAGACGACAAAAGACATCCAAAATTTCCTTCAGCATTGGTATATCATCATGGGTACGGAGAAGAACAATAACGTCATCAGCATATGCACGAACGACAAACCTTTCTCCCAACAGCGACCAGCCACCCAAACGAGCAGCTATAGATCGCAATAAGGGTTCCAGAAACAGCACGTAGAGCGACATAGATAATGGAATCCCGTGAAGGATGCCCTGACACCGCGATGGGGGAAGTAAGACGGCCAGTTACGCCAATGGACGCCCGAATTCCAGTAATTAGAGACCTAAACAGCCGTCGTGCAGCATCGTTAAGACCAACAGTCGTCAATACTCGCGTAAGGAATCTATGATGTACGCGGTCAAACGCTTGGTTAAAACCAATTAAAAGCAAAGCGCTTGGCACGGTAATAGTGGAAGCAATCGAAATTAAATCACGACATTCAGCAACGGCAGTCAGGAGAGTACGACCCGGAAGACAACTTTGATGGCTCGCGATGATAGTAGCCAACAATACCGACAGTAGGCTATTTTCCGCTCGCGCCACTATTTTATAATCATAGTTGAAGAGGGTTATAGGGCGGACCTCATCCACACGCAAACGTCCCGTCTTTTTGGGGGTCAGGACAATTTTAGCAACCTTAAAGCTGGGCGGGAGAAGACTTCCGTGGAATACTTCAGTCACCAGTGATTTGTGGGAAGGAGAACGAGCCACAATATCAAGTATATCATCGCGATGGAATACAGAGAAAAACTCTTCCTGGAGACCTGGCGTGACAATACTATCAAGAAGGGAGGTAAAATCAACAGACGGTGGACCATCTGAATCCACTTCAGTATAAAGTTCGGAAAAGTACTGGTAAAGTTCACGCATGATATCAGACTGGGAGGACCGCTCACGACCATCTAGAGAACGAATGGTAGTAAGACACTACTTTGAGATCGCTTGTGAAGCCGAAGAAGATGATAGAGTGTGGTCAACTCATCCTGTACAATTGAACGAGGCTGGGAACACAATCGGACACGATCCATTTGCCTCCGTTTGAGTTGTAGAAGTTTTGCCTTCACACGGTGGACGTCGACAACTCTCTAGGGGGCAACACGAGCATTATCGTAAAGATCGCGAAGGACAGCATAATAAAATTCCCTATTTCGCCTTATTTCCGCCGCTTTTGCAGAGCTAAAATGTTTGAGTGTATCTCGAATCCGGGGTTTAGCAAAGGTAACCCACCATTCTAGAAGTGATGGATAACGCGCCTGGGACTGGGTTGTCCGCCGCCATACGTCTGCGATGATGCCTTCCAGAGAGGGGTCCGTGAGATGTAGAGTGTTTAGCTTCCATAAAGGGTGCGAAAGATGGGCCCGCTACGGGATGTTGTTAAAAGTAATTGAAACAGCACAACGATCAGTGAAACTGGCAGGAATTACATCAATCGATAGAAGCTGACTACATATGGAGGCAGATAAATAAACGCGGTCCAACCGGCTACTTGAAGCAGCTGTAAAAAACGTAAACCGCACCAATGTAGGATATCTGGAAAAGAAGCATCTCGGAGATTCAAGGACGTCACCATAGCATTAAGTTCACGACAATATGTATAATTGGGGGTCTGATCTACACGACGTAAGACGCAGTTAAAATCGCCTCCCAACAAAACCTTGTGCGTATTCCGCCGGAGTAAATAAACAACTTCTTCCTTATAAAAACGCGCCGATCGGATGTACGACCGGATCCAGACGGAGCGTAAAGAAAAATTAAGATGAGGTCATAAAAACTACATCCTATACTGCGACCATCATCTAGCGTTTCGAAATCCGTCAGCGCGATTCCACCTCGATAAAGCAAAACCCCACTGGAAGAAATTTCAGGCGCGACATTGAAAAACAGAGAGTATCCAGGAAGACAAAACACATCAAATAATACCTCTTGTAAACACACGATATCAGCTTGGGAATCGTAAATAAAGTGGCGTAACGCAGCAAGCCGTAATTGGGAACATATCCTATTAACACTGAGGGTTAGAAATGTATACGCCTGCATCCGTTATCACATGTAAGGTCAATGAAACAACACTAAGGAAAATGCACTCATCACGTCCTTCTCTCCTCAACGTCCGGAGGCGGTGGAAAGAAAGTATAATTTTAATCCTCCCCACCGGAAGCCGAGGAATCTTCGTTTTTATTTTTACGACGCACCACTGCACGTGCAGGTTGAAAATGCTGTTTCACGCCACTCCGTGAAAACATACACTCTTGATGTGGAAGTGTTGGGAGCATGTCAAGCTCCGATTTGATAGAGGAGCCATTGCTACTGCACTCATCGGAAATCGGGGAGCACAACTCAGAACGACTAACAGCAACATCATTTACAGAAGAGACAGGTAATGCAGTGCAGGTGTCGGATGGCATCACCTGATCATCAGGAAGAGAACCCGTAGAATCCTGCTGATCGACCGCCTCAGCGTGAAGGATGGCTGGTATTTCAGTGTAACGCTGTGAAGACTGGCCAGCAGGCAACATCTCTGCGGGAACATCTGAACTCACGGGAACCGTCGCGTCTACGCATGAAGTGGGGGACGCAGATTCAACACACATTTGAACATCAAAAGAAGCAGATACATTGTCTCTGGTTATACTGGAATCACAATTAACGTCAGTGGACAACTCATTACCGCCAGAATGTGCACCCTCTGTCAACGCCGTATCAGAAGAACGAGACTGGAGTGGGGCGTCCTCGAAATCTGTACCGTCCTCAGTCCGCCGGCGTTTGACTTGCGCTGCAGGAGCCGCCGTTCCCTCATGGACAGAGGCCGCACTGGGACGCGCCGGTAACGGTGGAAATTCGTGAGGAGTAGGGGGTAATGTTGCCACTACATCGCTTAAAGCTGAAGACTGACTGACAGCAGACTGCGATACACTATGTCTGCTAATGTTAAAGGAAGACGTTTTTGTTAAGACGACGTCAGAACAGTAGTACGGCACGGACAATCGGATCTGAGATGACTGCTTTCGTTACAGAGAAAACATGTTCCTTCTTGCCCTGCGTACGCAACGTGGATCCGGTAATCACAAAGAGTTAAGTGGGAAGGAATATTCTTTTTAACGCACATGTCCACAGTCCGGATACCATTATAACACTGGAAGCGATGTTGTGCTGACCAGCGTTCCCATCGGATAAGCCGTATTAATCCATACGGAAGTAACGCGGTTTTAAGAAATGAATCGTCCACTTCAGGAAGAGGTTATAAACTCTAATCGGAGTATACTCGAGTGACGCATTTTCAAGGAGTCTTGAATAACGGAACTATCGCGAAGTCTAAACTACACTTCAGAAACAACCCGAGGGAGGAGACGTTCTATTTCAACGGGATCATAAAACTTCACAAAGAATGCATACAAATCAGAATCAAGGTAAGCAGTACCTACCTAATCAGGTGTAACACGGATAACATCAGCCAACCAATCGGGAATTTCTAAAGAGCCAGGTTGAACAAGACGCGTGCTCTTGTCAAAGCTGAAACGAACAATAGCTCGACGAGGAACAGACTTCGGATACTCGACAGACACCATAGCGCGGGCAGAAAACACCGCCGGCAAGAGAAAAACGACAACAAACGCCGCTACGCAACTACGATGTGACTCCGGCTGATACACCAAGACTGAGTAGCTTCGACACAAGCGGCGCTGCGGCACAGGTGGAAGTTAACTACGATCTGCTCGCTCGACGCGCAAGGCGACACGTTTTAAGGAATCAGTGTTTAGATAATCCATACAGGAATGGAAATGCCGTGTGACTAGGACCTCTCGTCGGGTAGACCGTTCGTCTGGTGCAAGTCTTTCGAGTTGACGCCACTTCAGCAACTTGCGTGTCGATGGGGATGATGATAAGGACAACACAACACCCAGTCCCTGAGCGGAGAAAATCTCCGACCCAGCCGGGAATAGAATCCGTCGTGCTACTAGGGGCGGACACCGCTTGACCACCATGAACTCTAACGTCTACGCATAGATACATCAGTTACATAATAGACGCGTAAAACTTCTCTTGTGATTTTCTAGGAACTGCCAGTGTAATGCTCCTTACTACTAGCACATTATCTTGTTTTAATGGCCTGCTAAAGGGTGTACAAAGTTTGAAGTATGTCTCAGGCATGGATGTGTGTGATGTCCTTAGGTTAGTTAGGTTTAAGTAGTTCTAAATTCTAGGGGACCGATGACCTCAGATGTTAAGTCCTATGGTGCTCAGAGCAATTTGATTTTGAAAGTTTGAAGTAAATCCGTGCTGCCAACGTCGTGGCCTCCCTTTGTGAGTTACTGTAAATTACTATCACTCTTTCACGCAGCGAAGTAGATTTCCTAAATGTTTGTTCCTGCAGCAAGGAACCGGCACATTCCTCGCCACTTGCTTCTGTAGGCAGGAATATCTACTCGATCCCCACTGCAAGCTCACACATTGATTAATGGAGATTTACAAACACTAGGAATACATAACATAGCACGGATCATAGGCACAAACTGTAGGAAGCTGTTCTTTACAGAGGATGGAACTTGATACATCGCAACAGCATATGACTGAAAATGAACGTAAGGTCTATAATGAAGTATTGGTAAACAACATTGTGTGCCATAACCACTCCAATGCTAAAAAATTTACAAAGAAAAAAAAACATTTGAGATGTCCCCATATGATGTACTGCAAACGACATTACCTCTCACTACAGAATGCGAAAATTCTTGCTTGTGTTCGAATAGCAGCATAAGGACTTGAGGCGTAGCGCCTAGCATCCCGCCTGGGTAAGAGACAGTAGCAAGCAGACAGCTTCATACGAGAGTCATGTCTATCATGATAGATGCGCTTGGATCCATTAGCTAGCTGTAAGTAGTTTCGACTGTGGTCGGAAGGTATCAGCATCTTACTTACTATGCAACTGTTAAATAGTTAAAACATATGTTGGAAACAAAACTGTAGTTATCGTGATTATTACAACTATCATTAATTATTGATAATTCGTTTATTAAGTAAATGATGGTGTGAATGTGAAGTAGTAAATAAATGAATCTTGTTATGTCTATTAACTGAGTATACATTAGCATGAGAACTGTTTACTTACAGAGTGAATCATACTCACGGGAAATTGTAAAGGGCAACTATCCAGTTTATGGGTCTGAGAAATCAAGATACATTTTTCGATAATTTTGATATTTAAAGAGGAAGTTATTTTGATATACATGGATTTTGTAAATTTTGTAATGTTGAATTGGTTACAATGTATATCAGCCAGTCAGAGGACAGTACGTTTGCGAGTATTTTGTGCGCTAAGAGAATTGCTTTGTGAAACCTAAGAAGTTCGGATCTCAGCTAAAATTACGTTCGGACGTGGCTATAAGGAGATCTGAGTAGGTGTGAAAATTTTATGTAATAATGGTTAAAATCTGACACTGAAGTGCCGTAAAGTGGACGTGAACTTGTGAAAAAGGCGAACACGTGAAATTCCGATTTTAATATTTGAATTGTGACTTTTGGGTAACTAAAATCCGCATGGCGTGTTATACAGGGCGCGACCGCAAACTGAACATTCGAAACGGTCAAATGGTGTAATATTTGAGCGAGCAATCTGTCACAGACAACCAGTTTGTTAATTCTTTTGGTAACGAGTTTGGTCAGCTACCATAAGTGTGATTACGTGTGAATGACGAAACTGTAACTTAAGATTAGAACGGACTTGGCAGTGTTTTGTATCAGACATGTCACAATATATTCAAACTTATACTCGTAAACTACCTTTTAAGTCATCGCTCAGCTAACTGGCTACTGAAAAACATTTTGATGTGACCTGTAGAGCAGTGCAGTGCGGCTAGTTTCCCCTACAGCTTTTTCTGGCCGACGAACATTACGTATTTTTCTAACAGAGATGGCGTGTGGACTGGACTGCAGAAGAAGAAATCACCGCAAGCTGTGTGGAACTGTTTTCTGTTGGACGAAACACAAATAGCCGCGCCGTTGCAGACGCAATGTTCAAGAGTAGGTATATCATGGATATACCTCTGCATACACGAGATTAATAGGTCTCCCTTCACCGCGCCATACACATACGCTCCTATCACTGGACCTCCCCACCTTATCTATATTGCCGACATGTTGTCGATATTGGTCAAGGATAATGCGAAACTGGGCTGACTTGCGATGGTAAATTATCCCCATTACTGCCGGCCGAAGTGGCCGTGCGGTTAAAGGCGCTGCAGTCTGGAACCGCAAGACCGCTACGGTCGCAGGTTCGAATCCTGCCTCGGGCATGGATGTTTGTGATGTCCTTAGGTTAGTTAGGTTTAACTAGTTCTAAGTTCTAGGGGACTAATGACCTCAGCAGTTGAGTCCCATAGTGCTCAGAGCCATTTGAGCCATATCCCCATTATTGTTCGTACTACCGGTGTCATATCTGCACACCTGTAAAAATGCAATCCGTTCTGCAAGGACCGCATGTATATTTGACCGTTACAGTGTCTTGGATGTAGAAGACAGTCACTAATAAATCAGCAGAGGTAGCCCATAGATGACTGCTCTTCACGTCATTTATGACAAAGCTAGCTACGACAGAATGTCCACAATACTGGTGCTTGTGGTGACAGCCTTTCTCAGAGTGGAAAATCCGCTTGCAGTAGTCCCGCACATGTAGCAGGTGATACAGATAGTAGCGGTTTCGATTTTCTTAGCGTTCATCATGTTTACCAAGAAATCTTACTGACGTTGCGGCCAGTGCTGTGTAAATAGTCTTCACCGAGTCACAACACGCTAACTTTACGTGATCACATACCATTTTATTCACTTACATTGATGTGCTCTCTCACATTAAGGACCCCATAATGACTGGAAGAGATCACTCATTTTAATGACATATTTGTAGGGATAACGTTCTCGGTAAATTTATTCTATTTCCTAAATGTAATTATTATTTACGTATGGGCCCAGTAAGACCACGCGAGGTACAATAAATCAATGTCGCTTTTGATGGTTGGCCTTCCTTTGTGTCTAAATTTGTATCATCCTTTAAAAATGAGGAATCTTTCTTTCATCAGACTACCGCGTTTTCTAATTTCCCTTTGACCAACTTTCCTCTCAAATACCTTTTGTATGAATGTTTTACTAACTGTGACGTCTGTCTGAGCTATACCGGCTGCTTTAAGATCCTCCTTAATCGTAGCGATCCATTTAATTGGCTCAGGTTTTGCCTTACTTCTGCTTTCGTAGAGTTCTACTATTTGTTTTGTCAACCTAGTGAGTGCCATTCTTTTAATGTGTCCATAAAATTTAAGTCTTCGTTTTCTCATGTCACCGTGTATCTCTGTGTGTTCTTATATTTTCTGATTACTACTCAGCTGATACGTTTCTCCGTCAGTAATGTTGGGGCCTAATATTTTCCTACTAATATTTCTTTCTCTCTCTCTTTCGAATTTCTTCAATATCCCTCTTTCTATTTAAAATTAAAGTTTCTGCCCCATAAAGACATCCAGCGTTGATTACAGTGTTGTAATGCCTAAGTTTACTGAATTTAGAAAGTGAAGTTTTTATTATAAATATTTTGTGTTAGCATGAATGCAACTGCCATTTTTTGACAGCGAACTTCGTTTGCAGCTTTTTCCAGACAGTTTTCTTGTATGATTTCCCTCAAGTATTTAAACTGGGAAACCCTTTTCATTTTTCCATATTTCTTGTTCAAAAACTTCGGTGCTTGTTTGTTGCATGTCATATATTGCGTTTCTTCGAATGATATTTGTGGTCCTACTTTTCCCGCAAATACCGATGTTGTCATCTGTGATATAAAATATGCGTTATAGTGAGGTAAGCTGAAGTGAATCATTTTCTTCCTTTACCTATAAGAATTCCGGTTCAGATCGTACATCAGTTTTATCATTCCGGAAAGGCGTGTTGCGGAGATTTTATCGAGTATATGATTGCAAAGGATTTACACTATGTCTCCGTATTATTGTATTCAACGTTGCAAGTTATGCGGATTTTCTCGAAATTTAGTTTTCATAGCAGTTCCCCCATGAGTCAGTTAAATTACACCCCTGTAAACGGTTTTGTTTCTAAAATGTACAGTAAATGATGGAAGGCGACGTACTGCGTCCCCGGATGTATATAAAGTCTGATACGAGATGCACCATCATACGAAGCGTAAAGCAATGTCAGGGGGCACTGCCACAATTCTACCGCTCTCTCGCGATATTGGAATACATAGATGGAGAAAATATTATTTCATCACATTCCAACAGTAAGCAATAACTGTCGTTCTTCAATGCCTGGATGGTAAAAGCTGCTGGGGCACAAGGACTGCCATTCTACAGCTTGATATTGGACATACTGTATATTGCCACTAGTTTGGAAAATCACCGTCGTATTTCTACACTGCCGCCATCATACCTTTAATAACTGTATAGATCAGAAGCTATGAATGGTAATAGCTGTTTCACTTCATATCCAGATCTTATGAATTTAATGAAATCAAAGCTGACTTGTTACGGTTTTCTGTTTGGCGACAGAAACCATGAGATTCATTTGTAACGATATTTAATGATGGAATAATAAAAATCATCGCCGCCAACAGTGTGTTTGGTTGGGGCATTTCTCATTCATTTATGAACGTGATGGTACAAAGTTCAGATGCGGCACTCCTATTTGGGAGGAGCATCTCCACTTTTTCGTTGTAGTCCACCATGCATGTCCAATGGAACATCGCACAGTTCTTCTTAATAGCACATGCACTGCAATACTGTATTTACCAGGCACCAACTTTCAATTAAAATGTCCTTCTCTATTGGGGCATCACATAATGTGTACGAATACAGGTTTTGACGCAGCAACGACGACGTGTGGAAGTATGGTGGTGGCCATGAGCAGTGCACAGATAGCCAAAGCGGTTAGGTTGAATCCTCGGATAAAGTGAGAAATCCAAGTTCGAGTTCTTGTCCGGCACAAATTTTCGTTGTCGTCATTTCATTACTCAGCTGACGATTGTTAGTGTTCTCAACTGGGAATACATTTCAATTATAGCAGGGAATTGTATTTAACGAGAGTGAGATGCAAATTTTAAAGTTTATCAGGCCATGTGTTGTTATGCACTAAGTCAGTACCAATTACGTGTAACCTTTGTAGACGGTTTTGACAGTTGGTGGAGGCCTGTTCAGAGTCGCGTTAGGTTATGATCCGTCGCAGTAATGAATTTGATGTTGTAGGAGGAGAAGGAGGATATTCGTGTTTAACGTCCCGTCAACGACAAGGTAATTACAGACGAAGCACAAGCTCGGAATAGAAAAGAAGAAGAATGGGGAAGGAAATAGGCTGTGCTCTTTAACAAAGGAACCATACTGTCGTTTGACTGAAAAGATTTATGGAGAAAATGGAAAACCTAAATCAGGATGGCCGAACGTGGGTTTGACTCCTCGCCCTCCCGAATCCGAGTCCAATATGCTAAACACTCCTCGCTCGGTTAATTTGTAGTATTGTTGTGTGTTGAATGATTGCATTTTTCAAATGTCTTTCTTTTCTCCCGGCAGTAGTAGAATCCGCAAAGTGCTGGAAACACCTGCCGCTGCTGAAGGTAAAACCGTCACAGCCTCAACAGGGCGATTGAAACGTGTGAGCAGGTAAACGAAGAGCTGAGCAAGCAAATTGAAACCTTACAAGCTGTGCTATAGAAGTTACACTCAGGGTAAGGAGAAATTAAGATCATGTCATGTGCACCCTCCCCTCCTCTATCTAGATCCGTCTGCTTAATAACGCCTTTTTTCCGAAGAAAAACGGAGGATGTTACTGTGTTCATCAGAGATGCATTAGCCGCCGCTGAATTGTACAACTCGATGAATGAAACATGTCTGCGTGTGGCTGACTTACGGTTAATGAGCGAATCTAAAACATATGAAATGTATCGTGAGATACTCAGCAAGGTAGGGACGTTCCAGCTTTTTTTTTTTCCTTTACAGAGAAACTGAATAGTTTACAGCAGAAGACCAATGAGTCAGTGGAATCATTTTCAGATAGAATGCAGGAGATTAATGCACAAATACAGCAACTAACGTGGGATCAGAACCTGATGCGATTACACTGCGTGAAGCTGAAATTAGGACATTCGATACGCCGAGTCAGAATGGGGAAGCCATTCGACCTGGCCAAAGCTATTAGGATCGCCTCACAGTTAGAGCAAATAGATATCGATGACCGTCAGGTCTTTGCTGTTGAGGTTAGGTGTTACAGATGTGGATTTAAGGGTCATCTGCAGAAGCAGTGTCGCCAACCATATTGTCATGAATGTGGTCATGTCGCTCACATGGAACAAGAGTGCAGGAATAAGGAACGTCATGGGAAAAAGCGTCCATTAAGCATAAAAGGGAATGGATCGCCATTGTAAGGCATTTCCGGTAAGATGGAACACTGCAGATACATATGCAGAGACGGAATGCTGCTTTTTAGGCATACTATAACGCAAGTCACATACGTTTTCAGAAGACACAGGGACGCACGTGTCAATGGCTAGTCTGTACCTTTTAGGCATGAACAGACTTAGTTCTTCACGATACAGGTTACGTGGAGTAGGTGATAACGACTTAAAGTCACTAGAGAATACACTTCTCGACTTTAGCACTGCAGCTAAGTTTTCGAGAATATATGGAAGTGTAGCCTAAGGTTGGTGAAGGTTATTCTGCGATTCTCGGGCTAGACTTTCTGGAGGCACATCATGCCAAAATTGGTCTTCCGTAGTATACAACTGAAATAAATGAAACTTTGTTTTGGCAAAGGACAATAATTGCAAGTGAGGTAATGTCGCAACGTACACCAGTCATGAAAGTGTTACCAATTGAACTGCCAACACATACGGTAAAGATTGTTTCACATGATAAGGTACCACCAGGTACTGGAAAGCTGTTTTGGATTCCTGTAGATGCCAACGAACCCGAAGAAGTGGTATGTGTGATAGAAATACTACAACGAAGTGTTAGATAAAAGCCGGCCGAAGTGGCCGTGCGGTTAAAGGCGCTGCAGTCTGGAACCGCAAGACCGCTACGGTCGCAGGTTCGAATCCTGCCTCGGGCATGGATGTTTGTGATGTCCTTAGGTTAGTTAGGTTTAACTAGTTCTAAGTTCTAGGGGACTAATAACCTCAGCAGTTGAGTCCCATAGTGCTCAGAGCCATTTTTCTTAGATAAAAACACTGTATTGTGCGCAGAAGCGTGGCATATATTAACACTGTTAACGGAGAGTTTCGGTTTCCTGTTACCCAAGATAATTTTGACATGAAGGAGATCAGTGTGACAAATTGCTCGATGATCGTCAATTAACTGTAGTGGATGAAGAAGACATTATTTCAGCTGAAGGGGACAGTTGAAAATTTTACATTCTCTCATCGATCTATTACCAGAGAACCATCTAAATTGCGTACAATGTCACTAAGAATTAATGCACACAATGCGCCAAATATCACGTGGAAGTTGGTGTGAAAAGGAAAGGTATAAGAGAACTCGAGACTGTAAGGCACATGCAGTCTATAAGTAACTGCAAAATAAGAGATCTAATTGGATCTACCGACCAGTACATTGTGTGTGGTAGTAGGGTTGTGTAATCATAGTTTTAAGGCTGCGTATTTTCAGAAAACGCAGGTGAAACTTTTGTTCAGTGAAAAAGCAGATTAAAAAAAAAAAAAACACACACACACACATGATTGGCATCTGCCCTTGACCAACATGAGAAATAGACATTATTAATAAGGAACAAAAGAGACTGTAAACTTGTATTTGTTGTTGTTGTGGTCTTCAGTCCTGAGACTGGTTTGATGCAGCTCTCCCTGCTACTCTATCCTGTGCAAGCAAAAAATGGTTCAAATGGCTCTGAGCACTATGGGACTTAACAGCTATGGTCATCAGTCCCCTAGAACTTAGAACTACTTAAACCTAACTAACCTAAGGACATCACACAACACCCAGCCATCACGAGGCAGAGAAAATCCCTGACCCCGCCGGGAATCGAACCCGGGAACCCGGGCGTGGGAAGCGAGAACGCTACCGCACGACCACGAGATGCGGGCCCTGTGCAAGCTTCTTCATCTCCCATTACCTATTGCAGCCTACATCCTTCTGAATCTGTTTAGTGTATTCATCCCTTGGTATCCCTCTACGATTTTTACCCTCCACGCTGCCCTCCAATACTAAATTGGTGATCCCTTGATGCCTCAGAACATGTCCTACCAACCGATCCCTTCTTCTAGTCAAGTTGTGCCACGAACTCTTCTTCTCCCCAATTCTCTTCAATACCTCCTCATTAGTTATGTGATCTACCCATCTAATCTTCAACATTCTTCTGTAGCACCACATTTCGAAAGCTTCTATTCTCTTCTCGTCCAAACTATTTATCGTCCATGTTTCACTTCCACCTGTCCATACAAATACTTTCAGAAACGACTTCGTGACACTTAAATCTATACTCGATGTTAACAAATTTCTCTTCTTCAGAAACGGTTTCCTTGCTATTGCCAGTCTACATTTTATATCCTCTTACTTTGAACATCATCAGTTATTTTTCTCCCCAAATAGCAAAACACTTTTACTACTTTAAGTGTCTCATTTCCTATTCTAATTCCTTCAGCATCACCCGACTTAATTCGACTGCATTCCATTATCCTCGTTTTGCTTTTGTTGATGTTCATTCTCCTTTCAAGACACTGCCCATTCCGTTCAACTGCTTTTCCAAGTCCTTTGCTGTCTCTGACAGAATTACAATGTCATCGACGAACCTCAAAGTTTTTATTTCTTCTCCATGGATTTTAATACCTACTCCGAATTTTTCTTTTGTTTCCTAAAAACTCGTTTTAGGGCATACGTATTCGACGGAGACCAAATAGGATTAAGAAACAAAACAAAATTTGTGAATAAGCTGTTACAAACATTTTAACAACAGAAAATAATATAGTGTGTAATTATCCATGTAACATATGCCATGAGATCGTACCACAGCCAAACTAAGGAAAAATACGGGACGAATTTATTAAAGAACAGTGAAATGTTACACAATGTTATGGGCAAATGTAAAATTTTCTCAAATTCCTCTCCAGCCAGCACCAAGCCTAGACAAGCCAGTCCAACGACCTGTGTCACAATCGAAACTACAAATAGGCAGAACGCCAACATTACAGAAAGCAGAATAAACCATGACGATATTGTCACACCACGCACGAACTAGTGGTTGGACTTACAAATTCAGCAACATGACCTCAGCGAGGAAAAGACATAACCTCATTCTAACAGCACAGCTTGATTTCATAAGAGAGAGTAAAAGTTTCACAAGAACACCTATCGGTCTGTTGATATGGCACAAAGGCAACAAGTTGGAGTCCTAAAAAGCCATTCTTAGGAGATGGACGGAGTGAAGACCACTGTTCAGCCCAGAAAAGCGGGTCATATTCGGTCATCGCCGGGCAGACATAACATTATTGCCTCAGTCAAGCAGTAATAAATACTCACGTTTCAAAACCTAGGGCTTCATCTTTATGTTGCAGTGTACCATATAGGAGTCCGAACGTGTGATGTGCTGCTGCCGTTCACCAGGATGCCTTCCGCCTTCGACACTGCTACCTGTTTGGTCTGACGCACTTGGTCGTTGTGAGCGGCCGACCTCGCAACCACTGAGGCAACTGAAGGTGTTTAGCACACTGCCCCACCCGCCACGGTATCCAGGAGCTGTAGTTACCGCTGAGGCCTCTAACGAGAACCTGTAAGTTGTCGTCGACCTACCCTGCCTTCCTTGGTGGAAGGGCTATGCTGTTGCTCATCTCCAATCTTCACACCTTGGAGAGATCCCAAGAGGTTACCCGAGCACATACCTTCGATGTCTAGGAGAGTGTTCTGGTAAAACCGCTGTCTCTAACCTGGGCAGCAAGGCCTATTGTACGGGCTACACCGATATTCAACGCAGCCTACCGCCATCCAACACCTTGGTTAAGTGAACTAGACGCCACAGTTTGATATCAGCCAAGATAATTGAGACAGCGTCGGCAAGTTCTGAGGCCGTGCGCTGCGCTGCACTGCCACCGCCGTGGGCGTCGACAAGGAGAGCAGCACATGAATGTAAACTTTAGTGTAATAAATTCTTGTTCCGCTAATGTTGTATCATTAGTGTCCATTACTGACCGGCCTGATCCACGGCACGATCCGTCACCCAGACACAAGAAGGGTCTCAAACAAGGTCCCTAAAAAATACACTGAAGTGACAAATGTCATGAGATACATCGAGATGTCGTGTCGGACCTCCTTTTGCCCCGCGTAGTGCATCAGCTCAACGTGGCATGGACTCAATAAGACGTTGGAAGTCCCGTGTAGAAATACTAAGGCCGTCCATAATTGCGGAAGTGTTGCGGGTGCACGATTTTGTACACGGACTGATCTCTCGATTAAGTCCCACAAGTCATGAGATTGATGTCGAGCGATCTGGATGGCCAGATCATTTCTTCGTACTGTCCAGAGTGTTCTTCAAACCAATCACGAACAATTGTGGTCCAGTGACGTGGCGCATTCTCATCCACAAAAATTCCACCATTTTTTGGGAATACAAAGTTTATGAATGGCTTCAAATGGTTCCAAGTAAATGAAGATAACCATTCCCCGGCAATGATCGGTTTAGTTGGATCAGAGGGCGCAGTCCCTTCCTTGTAAACACAGCCCACAACATTATGGAGCCACCATCTGCTTGCGCAGCGCCTTGTAGCAACTTGGGTCCATGGTTCCGTGGGATCTGCGCCACACTCCAACCCTACCATCACCTCTTAACAACTGAAATCGGGACTCATCTTCAAAATGTTCAGATGTGCGTGAATTCCTAAGGGACCAAACTGCTGAGGTCATCGGTCCCTAGACTTACACACTACTTAAGGGGCTCCGGAAAGGCTCAAAATCATGAAAAGTTCAATTTTTACTTTTTTGCGTTTTCTGAATCTGCAGACTATTACCTTTTAATAGATATATAATTTATTCAATTCCGAAGACTACAACTATTTTTAAATTTTTTTTGAAATGTGTTCTACATGGGCGTGACCCACTGTGGCGCTGTTAAACTGCTGTCAAATGGTGTTATTATTAACGTCCGTGTTCATCAGGTACATTTTAGTGATGTGAGATAAAGTATGTGTTGTGGCTAACCTGTGATGGTTCAATATATATCGCTGGTGTGATTGTCGATTGTTTCCTGTTTATTTACTCTGTCGTTACCTCGAAAAAATTCGTAATTAATTCTGTTTCTTGAGTCTCTGTTTTGTTGAAGTATAATAATGAGTAAAAGTAAAGTTATTAGACATCCTCTGAAGGCTTTTAAGAAAAGGAGAAATGTTGGAAAGCCGAAGGTATTTAGAAATATGGGAATGAAGATAGGTTCTAACATGGTACGAGCGATGCTTGCTTTAGACAAGGAACGCCTTCGGGCTGCAGACAGGACTGTAAAGAGTCTAGAAATACAAGCAAGAGTAAACAGGAGGAGGAACAAGAGGAAGCTGGAGGAGGAGTTTGCAGAGGATGAAGATAATCCATCCTATGGACCTGGAATGCACTAAAAAGTTAATCCAATCTTTGTCGCTCGATTCCCAAAACTTTTATTTTCCGATACTAATTACATGTTTTCTAAGGATCTTCCGAACATATTTGTTTCAAACTTTCAGTAAATGTTACACAGTACCTTCTGCATAATTTAACACAGCCTTTTTCCAAAAAACTTTATATTTTTGAATATATAAATAAAAAATTGCAAAAAAATGTTGTGAATTTTCATTACAATTGAAAAAAAAATCATCTTTAATAACTGAACTAAAATTTTGTAAAATCCCTGTGTTAAGTTTAAGCCCAAATTCCAATAAATAATCTGTAAAAAGTTCAACTTCCTACCTCAAATACTTTGTGAGGAAAGATGTAATTTATAAGCGTTATTTTAACATTGCAAGTATAGGGCGTTCCGGAGCCCCTTAAACTAACTTACGCTGAGAACAACACAAACACACAACCATGCCCGAGGGAGGACTCGAACCTCCGGCGGGAGAGGCCGCGCAATCAGTGACATGACGCCTGTAACCGCGCGGCCACTCATCACGGCTGGGATTCAACTGACCAGCCCACGGTATTCCAGTCGTCTAGGGTCCAACCGATGTGGTGACGAGCTCAGGAGAGGCGCTGCAGGCGATGTCGTACTGTTAGCAAAGGCACTCGGATCGGTCGTCTGCTGCCATAGCCCATTAACGCCAAATTTCGCCGCACTGGCCTAATGGATGCATCCCACATTGATGTGTTGCTTGTCTGTTAGCAACGACAACCGTACGCAAACGCTGCTACTCTCGGTCGTTAAGTGAAGACTGTCGGCCACTGCATTGTCCATGGTGAGATGTAATACCTGAACTTTGGTATTGTAGTTACACTCATCACTCATGATACTGTGTGTCTCAAAGTATTGAATTCCCTAAGGGTTTTCGAAATCGAATGTCCCATGCTTCCAGCGCCAACGACCATTCCGTGTTGAAAGTCTGTCAGTTCCTGTTGTGCGGCCATAATCACGTTGCAAACCTTCTCACATCAACCACGTGACTAAAATTGACAGCTCCGCCACCACACTACCCTTTTACACCTTGAGCACGCCATACTGCCACCAGCTGCATATGTGCATATCGCTATCCCAAGACATTTGTCACCACTGTGTGTTTAAAAATTGATGACCAAAACGTGACTATGAACATTCAAATTAAGTGCCCCAATACTACCGTCCATAAATAGTTTGTTACAAAACACATGTGGTAAAAAAAATCGTAAGCAGGTAGTTGGAATTTCATTTTTAAGTCTAAATGTGATTATAGCACAATAGGGGATAGTAAAACTAGGAATTCCATCCTAAAATGCTACCCCTTTGACAGGAATTAGGATGACCATGTTCATGGAAAGGGAACTCGAACTTTATTTCGTTTCCAGAGTGAGCTAAGTATTGAAAGGCTGAAAAGTAGCTGTAGTGAACCAAAGGCGTCGGATTGCATCAGATGTCGCAGCGCTCGTGTGTGGTTTGGCATTGTCATGCTGAAGTAGGGGGTTCATGCGTGGACGAACTCTTCAGATTCGGAACTCGATTAAAACACACTGTTTCTCATGCACCTACTATTCGGATTCTTCTATCGGCAAAGGGGTGCAAATATGTAGACATGAAGAAGAAAAATGTAGAATGTTAATGACGTTTGTTTTATTTTAACAGCTTCATGGGGTTTCACATAAAAAATTCTGAGGCATTATTTTTCAGTACGCCCCTCATCAATCGTTCATTGCCTATTACTTGGTACTTAGAAGGGGTTTTCTAAAGAGTTTTGTGTCAGGATATGTCATTGGAAGGAGATGTTAGCGTAAATACAGTTACCCTTTTAATTCGGAAATGGGACAATATTAAGCAAAAACGTGCCTCCAAAATAATGAAAGGACAGTCGCTCTCTTCAACATAACGTTCAGATGTGTGGTAGACCGTCCTATTCCATCAGTGAAAATGTGTTGTACTTGCCTACGATTTGTGTTGTACTTGGCTTTAAACCCTTACCTTCCTTACTTTCTCGGTAACATAGGCACACAGAGCCGGGGACAGCCGCGCTGCAGGAAATGCGGCGGAGACTTCCCGTTAGCTCAGTAGAAAGCGCACTCTGCGACTTGTTAGCGTTCCCGTCAAGTTAGCTAAAGGCCACTCATGTACTGAATACATTCACGTCCTGAAAATATAACGGCTTACTACGCGAACCAATTTACCCTGTAAAGGGCCAGAAAATAACTTAAGAAGTAAGTCGTATGCCAAAGCAGTTTGTCACAACGATCAAAGAAAAATTTGCAACATTATGGAATAAAACATCTCTCAGAATTGCTAATAATACACAGTTCGCCTTCTTAAAGAGTTGGGAAACTCCAAACTGTGTCACAGCCATTATGTAGAAACCAAATAGTATATCAAAAGACATTACCATATGAGCACTGAATTGAGGCAGCCCAACCTGTGGCACAGCAAGTTAAAGGATATGTTTAATAAGCTCTTGTACAGCACAGAGTAATTCGGACTAAAAACATTAACTGATACATTTTTGGATATTTATAATCCATATTCACAAATACAGTACGATGAACAGTCTCGGAAAATAAAGGAAACAAGAGCTACAACAAACATCTGACATCGGTTCTAAAGCTATTGGAAACCTTTTCGTGGAATAGCTCGAAGCACTGTGATGGCCCGTTATTGGATATCCGCAACGTCTGTGAATATTCGTGTACTACCGTGCTTACAATGTTTTTACTTCCAAGGATTCCACAAGAAGCGTTTGGTGACGGTTTCCAACAGCTTTACAACAGATGTCAGAAATGTGTTGTATTTAATTGTGATTAATTTCAATGCCAATAAAATTATTTTGTTTGTAACTCTTGTTTTCTATATATTCTGAGACCATTCACAGAACATTTCACACGCACCTTTCTTTGTCTCAAAAACTGGAAAGGCTTGGCGTACCAAAAAAGCCTTCACAAAGGTTCTGCAGTTTCACAACAGAAAGAAGGATATTAGATTTAAATATAAAGTCATTGGTCTGAAGTTAGTAAAAGATTACTCAACGTCTTATACACTAGATCTTGAAACTGTTTTTCTGCATCAACGAAAATACTAACACTTTAGAGCTGACATTTTTATATACTACCGCAGGAAGAGCTTACATCACGAAGAGGACCTTGAAAGACGCCATGAAAGAACAGAAAATATCATAAGATACAGTAGTCTCTATTGCAGAATCAGTCGCCATGCCTGAAACGTAGAGGTACGCTATAGACATATGTCCAAATAAAAGTTCAGACAGTCACTGAGTATATGGTATATGTCTGTATTAACATCAGTGACAAAAAAAATGGACAATATCTTTGAAGAACTATATCATCAAAATGATGTATCAGTGAATTCCATGTAACGGAATAAGGGAAACTAATATACACTGCGCAACAAAATCGAAATCCCGTCATTAGATTCCATTGCAAGGCAGAATTTCTAAATTAGATTCGAAGGTGCCTACAATATTTCTATGTAATGGTGCAAAAACGTGGCATGTAAGCAGGAGATCTCGGGTTCCTGTCCCGGTTGGGGCACACATTTTCAGCTGTCCCCATCGATGTATATCAACAACATCTGTCGGCAGCTGAGTGTTTCAGTTAATTATCATTTATTCTAGAGAAGCTGCACGGTCATCGGTGGTATCTGTTCTTTCGAGAACAGTTACTATCTTCATATATACAGTTAAAGACTACCCAGTCATTGACCTTCGTCTGTGCGAATGCACACAGATTGCCCGAACTCTTACGGGAATCGTCACCTTAGTGTGCACGAGTAATGAGTGGATGGGCAAGTATCTACACTCCTGGAAATGGAAAAAAGAACACATTGACACCGGTGTGTCAGACCCACCATACTTGCTCCGGACACTGCGAGAGGGCTGTACAAGCAATGATCACACGCACGGCACAGCGGACACACCAGGAACCGCGGTGTTGGCCGTCGAATGGCGCTAGCTGCGCAGCATTTGTGCACCGCCGCCGTCAGTGTCAGCCAGTTTACCGTGGCATACGGAGCTCCATCGCAGTCTTTAACACTGGTAGCATGCCGCGACAGCGTGGACGTGAACCGTATGTGCAGTTGACGGACTTTGAGCGAGGGCGTATAGTGGGCATGCGGGAGGCCGGGTGGACGTACCGCCGAATTGCTCAACACGTGGGGCGTGAGGTCTCCACAGTACATCGATGTTGTCGCCAGTGGTCGGCGGAAGGTGCACGTGCCCGTCGACCTGGGACCGGACCGCAGCGACGCACGGATGCACGCCAAGACCGTAGGATCCTACGCAGTGCCGTAGGGGACCGCACCGCCACTTCCCAGCAAATTAGGGACACTGTTGCTCCTGGGGTATCGGCGAGGACCATTCGCAACCGTCTCCATGAAGCTGGGCTACGGTCCCGCACACCGTTAGGCCGTCTTCCGCTCACGCCCCAACATCGTGCAGCCCGCCTCCAGTGGTGTCGCGACAGGCGTGAATGGAGGGACGAATGGAGACGTGTCGTCTTCAGCGATGAGAGTCGCTTCTGCCTTGGTGCCAATGATGGTCGTATGCGTGTTTGGCGCCGTGCAGGTGAGCGCCACAATCAGGACTGCATACGACCGAGGCACACAGGGCCAACACCCGGCATCACGGTGTGGGGAGCGATCTCCTACACTGGCCGTACACCACTGGTGATCGTCGAGGGGACACTGAATAGTGCACGGTACATCCAAACAGTCATCGAACCCATCGTTCTACCATTCCTAGACCGGCAAGGGAACTTGCTGTTCCAACAGGACAATGCACGTCCGCATGTATCCCGTGCCACCCAACGTGCTCTAGATCTCCGGATCTGTCCCCCATTGAGCATGTTTGGGACTGGATGAAGCGTCGTCTCACGCGGTCTGCACGTCCAGCTCGAACGCTGGTCCAACTGAGGCGCCAGGTGGAAATGGCATGGCAAGCCGTTCCACAGGACTACATCCAGCATCTCTACGATCGTCTCCATGGGAGAATAGCAGCCTGCATTGCTGCGAAAGGTGGATATACACTGTACTAGTGCCGACATTGTGCATGCTCTGTTGCCTGTGTCTATGTGCCTGTGGTTCTGTCAGTGTGATCATGTGATGTATCTGACCCCAGGAATGTGTCAATAAAGTTTCCCCTTCCTGGGACAATGAATTCACGGTGTTCTTATTTCAATTTCCAGGAGTGTATTAGGTACATTACGTATGTAGATTGTGGACAGTTGGGAATGTGGGTCTCACGGGAAGGGTGCAAGGGATAAGTCACTCCAGTTGCGCTATTCATCTGTGTCCTCGGTGGCTCAGATGGATAGAGCGTCTGCCATGTAAGCAGGAGATCCCGGGTTCGAGTCCCGGTTGGGGCACACGTTTTCAGCTGTCCTCATCGATACTTACAACACCTGTCGGCAGCTGAGGGTTTCAGTTAATTATCATTTATTCTGGAGAAGCTGCACGGTCGTCAATGGTATCTGTTCTGTCGAGAACAGTTAATATCTTCATATATGAATTCTATCGATCGTGGCCAATGCAGCTTCCGGCTATTTCCAGAAGAAGGCCAATTCACCTGTCCGCACACAACAAGCACGTCACTATACGTTTCTTGCTGTGGTGGTTTTTAGACGGCATCACAATATAAGAAGTGCAAGACTGTATGTGAGCATTAACTCATTGACTAGTGACCAAAAACGTAATGCGCAGTAACTACCCAGAAGTTCATATCAAGATACCATCAAAACGTAGGATCAACAAAACCCACTACAGCACAGGGAGTATCTCCAGCTGAATAAGGATGAAGGAAAAACACAGGAACTGTCAGTCATTGGTACCGTCTTGGATTTTTCGAGGTACCCTGATACGAGCACGGAAAGAAACAGTTAGTTTTGTTCATTACTTTCTGTTTGGTCGCCCTCGGATTAAGGACACCTAATGAACAATCTAATAAAGGAAAATGTACCTCTGGCAGTGCCCAGTATCACACTCTTGGGAAAAAGAACAGTTGTTATTTATAACTTAGTGACAAAATATCTCAACAAAAGTAATTAATGTGCATGTTCGCAATAAGAACAACATGAAAAACACATTAAATTAAATGAATGAAAAAAATATTATTACGGTGTTTGTGGTGCCATGTAATGGGTTTGTAGTAATTATTCATTTAGCATAGTAAGACTTTGTCATTGCTATAACACGACCAGGTCAGTACCTTAATTAACCATGTTGTTCTTAGTCTGTAAGTGCAGTAAATATGTACATGGAAGGTGATTGTATGGTCAAGAGATCTTAGACAGATTACGAATCAGCCAAATGACTCGAAACTTGTTTCATCTTCTATACATCTCAGAACACTACATATACTAATCATGGTCTCTGCAATCGTGTCCTCCTCCCAGACAGTGAAATTATTACGAAGACTTACTCTTCATATGAACCACAAGCAACCTCACTAATTGCGCACTAAGATATTTATTTCCCAACTTATTTCATTTTCCGCATATTTTATCTTTGGTTCGGCAACGATACCATAAGTCCCTATCATCATAAGCTCAATAGAACTAGACCAATGCACATTTTTAACATCACTTACTACATATTTCCTTTAATACCCACTTTAGTCTTACAACTTTATTCAGCAGCTACCGATATCATCTCCACAGAACACTGCGAATAATTCGGGAGGACGACGGTTCAATCCTGCGTCCGGCCATCCTAATTTAGGTTTTCCGTGATTTCCCTAAATCGCTTCAGGCAAATGCCGGGATGGTTCCTTTGAAAGGGCACGGCCGACTTCCTTCCCTAATCCGATGAGACCGATGACCTCGCTCTCTGGTCTCCTTCCCAAAACAACCCCACTACGAATACATATCATCATCATCATCATCATCAAGCTATGACCTTATTTCTATTTCATCCCACGATAATTTATATTTAGAGTTTATTATTTCTAGCAAAAACTGTAGAGAACCAGCTCGCCCCCTGTAAAGGGGGAATATACATGACAAATTGAAAAAAAAAAAGAAATGTAAATAACAAACAAAAATGGAGCATACAACTACTCGTGTACCTGTCATCATCTTAGAAGTCTGACATAGACCGTTGTGTTCATTAAGTTTTTGATTTGGACGTCTTTCGAGTTTAGAACGATTAGATGGACTTTGCTTGCTTCTTAGACAACCTCTGTTTGTAGATCAGTACTTCAACGTGTAAGGTGTTTAACAGTATTTCTCTCCATTTCGTTCGAAATAGTGTAAGTGTCTCTTTTACTGCCCCATGGACTGGACTCTGTGTTGTGTTTAGCTCACTAAATTTGTTTGAGGTTTGTTTTACACCTGAATAGCCGTGTTCTGGCAAGGCTTGAAATAACTTTACAAAGATGTACGAGAAATTTTGACTGATGCGTTTGAGCCAAAATCCATTTTAGAAATTTTTAAAAATAGTTAATTTCAACTACAAGAAGCAAATTCTTAAAACAAAGCTATGTTCCCTTTTTATTTTACATTTTTGTGGTTTTCCTAAATTACTTCGGAAAATACCGTCAGGTCTGTGAAGCAGAATATATGAGCGGAATTTGTAGCGAGAGCTTCCATTTCGACGGCAAGGACAGTCGTGATCTTGAGAGGATGCAGGACGAGAGGATGTCTTACTTTACTGCATGAGCTGGACTTCGTCTTCAGCAGTTCAAACAACATCAGTCACTGTTCCACTTCCCTTATAAAAGCGGCTGGGCATCAAAGTTGATGGAAAGATACGGACATTCCACGATGGAAATGTGTGTTGAAAATTTCGTATTGTATGGATCCTGTAGCGTCTATCGAAACAAAGTTAGCAAATGCTTTTGTAATTAATTTTAAAACAAACGTGCCCACGAAGCAGGTATAGTGTTGATTTAAAAACAAAATGGGAAGCACTGTGTTTAGTTTTCGTACACATTTCGCAAACATTTATCAATGTTGACAGCAAATTCAGTAGTCCTAGTCAGCCATAGTAAACTAGTCTTAGTCGTAGTAAACGTAAATTCATTCATACAGAATCGTAAGGAAACAGTTTGGTGAAGGCTGTCATAGCAAAAATTTTAATGCAATTAAGACATGAATCACATTGCTTCATCAAATGTTTGACGTAATATTTTACACATTATTGCCTGAAAGTGCTTATGCATATACACTCCTGGAAATTGAAATAAGAACACCGTGAATTCATTGTCCCAGGAAGGGGAAACTTTATTGACACATTCCTGGGGTCAGATACATCACATGATCACACTGACAGAACCACAGGCACATAGACACAGGCAACAGAGCATGCACAATGTCGGCACTAGTACAGTGTATATCCACCTTTCGCAGCAATGCAGGCTGCTATTCCCATGGAGACGATCGTAGAGATGCTGGATGTAGTCCTGTAGAACGGCTTGCCATGCCGGTACAGGAGAGACAGTCAGTTTTGTGTTACGGTTTTAACAATGTCATATTTACTTAAATTGTAAATTGTGATAAGTTTTTGAACATATCTTCAGAAGAGAAAACGGATTATAGAATAGAAAATGGTGGGTGCTATTTAAGTAACGAACGAAGTTGCATTAAAGGCAGTCATGCTACTTAATACACCCCCTCACACATTGATATCAATTGAAACTCTATGGTTCCAGAGACCTCTTCAAGGCTCAAACATCTATGATGTATATCTTTAGACTGAAGCAACGAAGGAATGTTTGTAACAGCGCCAGGTCTCGAACCCATGTCTTTTTGATATTCTCCCTAAACTCAAACAGCGCTGCAGAGGCTCTCCAACTGTATTGGAATAGCACCTCAGCATCCGCCATTTCATTCGATTCTGAGGTGTTATTCCAATACAGCTGTTCGGCCTTTGCAATGCTGTTTTAGTTTAGGGAAAATGCCAAGTGGGTTGAGGGATGAATGAGACTTTTGTTTGAGGAAGCAGGCGTATTAGGATAGTTTGTGCAGTTGTGCAAAGCACTGTGGCGGGGTGGAGCAGTGGTTAGCACATCTACCAGGTTAACTGGAGACACGGATTCTGATCGTGGCTTTGGAACAAATTTTCATTCGTCTCCTCCGTCTGTACATAAATGTTTATTTTGCTTGTAGACAAAAAGTTATTTGGTGTGGCCAGGATACGTATGGCATCCAGTAGTGTTTACCTCCATTTCAAATTGGTTTCTAAAACAGATCCTACTTTTTCAAAGTCGTTTCGATTCTCTCACTACTGGAGTAGGTTCCATTTATTTTATGTTTTGTTGTCCTTTATGTTAAAAAGATCGCATAATTCTATTATATTGATATTTCTGGAACATGAGTGACTTCCATAAAGTTGGGTAAAGATGCCTTACGCACTGTTTGCTCGGTATCATCAATGTATAAAGATTTCAGACAAGAGATCCAACCCTGAAATTGTTCCTGCAGGTGCGTTCTACAAAACGACGACTTTTTTCGTGCCATTTGTGACATCATGAATATCCTTTGGCCATATCACTCGGAATATTTTCATTTTTTATTGCAGAGTTGGAAGCCCACGCACAAAATCTGAAATGAGTAAGATATACAGGAAGTAACGGACCGTGAAGAGACGGTTATGAATCACAGGAGTGATTATATCGCTAGTTTACAACTCAGAGACGTATGGGTAAACAAGAGGCTGGCCGGCTATTAAACTGAAAATAGCACTGCTTATGTGCTTCCTAACATTATGAGCGCCAGAGGTACTTCCGGAGCATAACTGGAGAACCCCTGCCAGACAATAAAGATGATGTTCGTAGCTAGTGGTCTACCCAGACAGAATACATTAAAAGAAGCTACAGGAATTGGAGGTACATTTTCTTGCCTTTTTCTCATTGTTCATACTGCTTGCAGCTTAAACAATAAAAGAGAAAAAAGCAAGTCAAATAAGTTCTAACTGTCGCAGACTGATTGCACCATTGTTAGGTATGAAGGGCGCCTTACATGAAACAAAATAACCGTATCCAGTGCAACCAATATGGAAGTGGAAAACATCAATTATATGAAACCTAATTCGTGCTCTTTCGATACAATATTCTAAAAGCTACACTGGTGTGTAAATGACATGTCACACAATGTGAGTCGTATACTCTGATTTACTTGCAGCACAGTCGTGTAAAGTTATTTATTCTCATTGGTTAGTGTGCTGCAAAACATAAAAATATTAGAAAAGTAATTACTTGATGTAATGTATAGCAGCTCCTCTCACATACAGATAAAAGGAACATAATGGGCATGAGTAGAAGGAAAAATGTACGGAAGTATTCGAGTGCAGAACTGACGGTGTATCGCTGGCTTGTCACCTCGTTAAAATACTGCAACGAAAGAAATGAGAGTTGGAACTGAATATATCCTAGCAAACAGAATTCAATATGCTGTTCTTAATGGTTACACGCTGCCGAATCTGTGTACCTCGCGCAACAGTTCACGGTTTTACAAACCACCAGGCAAACAACTTTTTGTTTTTCTGAGGTTGTTCATAAACGACACACTTATACAAAGAAAGGTCCTGTGAACTGAAAATTGTCACGAGATAAAAGAAACTTTGAAAATGAATAGCGCTAGGCGCAAAGACTAAACCTTAACATAGGAAATGTGGGGTAGAACCTTAACACAGACAAATGGAGTATAGAAGTGAAGATTTGCTCCACCCAAAGGATAATATTAGCATCTTAGTGCTTTAAAATAGCTAAGGTCGCATTGGAGGTGGTATGCAATTGCCATCCTCCAACTTGAAGGAAGATTAAAGTTTAACATCCCGTCAATAGCAAGGGCATTAGAGATAGGTCTCAAGCTCGGCTTACGGAAGGATGGGGAAGGAAATCGACCGTGTCCTTTTCAAAGAAAAGACATTTCCCAGAGCGATTCATGTAAATTACGGAAAACGTAAATCTGGGTGGCCAGACAGGGATTTGAGCCGTCTTCCTCCCGAATGTGCACAACTGTTTCTTCAAATTGCAAGCTGCTGACCGCGATGACAACCACGGATTGTACTGTGACGCATCATGGTCGTAGAAGCTCCAGTATTCCATTAGTTTAGCCAAAAACTGCAGTGGAAGCGACTTCTGGGGAGACTCTCTCCGTCCCGATTTGTGAACTCACCCAGGCAGCCATAAGGGGACCTGTAGTTTGGCGTGGACTCCAGACCACGTCAGTGTTGCGTGCGCACTGAACTAGACGTAAAGAACCAATAAAATTTTAGTATGCGGGAGGTGGCCAAATGCTGGAATCAGTAACAACTATCTCTTATGTAAGATTACCTGTCCGGTGCTGTTTAAGATGGAAGAACCAAATAAATTATCCGTGATGAATACAAGTTTTTACTTAGATTTACTGGAAGAATTATAAGCAAGTGTAATTTACCCACGAAAGAAGTCGGTTCCAACACCCTGGTATAACAAATTCATTGGTTAGTCTGGGAAGCTCACCTAGCTCACTTAATAGGAGAGATACAGAATATTCAGAGTATAGCTGAGCAAACTATCACAGGTTTGCTACGTCGGGGCGGAAGCGTGCTCAGCCAACTCCGGTGGAAGATGCAACAAGAATGGTGTGGAGATCCTAAATCGGAACATACCGAGAGCCAACGTGACAGCGCGAGGCAAAAAACGTGTTACTTCCAATTAATTGTATTTCACATAATGAGAAAGAGAGAAAAATTAGAGAAATTCGGTAGTATGCAGGGGTGTTCCGGCTCCTCAACAGCCAAAGGAAGAGGGAATAAGTAGAATTATTTTCTTACACCATGTACCCTCCGCCTTGTGGCCTATGGCGTCACACTGTCTGAAAAAATGTGTCCTGACATCCCCTTGTAATGCGTAATAGACCACTAGCTGTGACGATATGCCCATAAGCCAGTATAAAAAGAGGCGGAGAGTCTTCTGATGACAGTAGAGAAGGAATAAAAGCAAAATGGATGGGACAGAAAAGCTCAGTGACTTGAAACGTGGACTAGTCATTGGGTGTCGACTGACAAACAAATCCATCAGGCACTTCAACCCTTCTAAAGCTGCCCAAACCAACTGTTGCTGACGTGATTGTGAACTGGAAACGAGAAGAGACAACCTCAGCTAAACCAAGACCAGGCACACCACATGTACTAACGGACAGGGACCGTCGAACTTCGCGGAGAGTAGTTACCAAAATTCGAATAATAACTCGTGAATTCCAAAGTCCTACAGCAGTCCAGATAGCACAATTACTTGTTTAAAGAGTTAAAAAGAATGGCGTACGATGGTTAAGCAGCTCCTCATAAGCCATACATTTCTGTAGCCAATGTTAAGTTACCCTTTAAGTACTATAAAGAGCGATGCTACTGGCCAATGGATGAATGCAAACGATTGATTTTAGATGATGAGTAACGCTCTCTCCTGTGGCAATCCGATGCAAAAGTTTTGTGTTGGTGAACGCCTGGAGAACGGTGCCTTCCGACATTAGAACTGTCAGTAGTGAAATATAGAGGAGATGGTGTTACGGTATAGCAGTGTTTACTGTGGTTAAGGTGTGGTTCCTTTCAGTGCATAAAAAACGCTAAATACAGAACGAAATGAACACATCTTACAGCAGTGTGTACTGCTCCGGAGACAACGCTTGTATCAGCATGGCAATGCACCCTGTCAGAAAACAGTATGTGCAAGGCAATGGTTTGTGGACAAGGATCATACAAACATACCGTCGTTTGACTGTCTTACGGACTCCCTCATGCAGGACATAGAAATAGGCACCTCTGGCGTAAAGAAGTAATTGAAAGAGATGAAAACAAATAATTTTCCAGGTGTATGGCGTTGACCCCTTACCTAGCTTGCATTTGTCACAAATCTCTTTCCCGGCACAAAGTCTCAAGTGACTGGAAAAAAGCGCAAGTCACTTCTGTTCATAAGAAGGGTGAAAGAATGGATCCGAAAAATTACAGGTAAATATCCTTAACATTTGTTTGCTACAGAATTCTTGGCCAAAAAGATAAAGTTTCTTGAGACTGAAAAGTTTCTACTCTCAGAACAGCACGGTTTCAGAAACCATCGCTGGTGTGAAGCTCAACTTGCTCTCTTCTCACATGATATCCCGCGAACTATGTGGATGAAGGACAACAGGTAGATTCCATATTGCTGGGTTTCCGTACAGCATTTGACAAGGTGCCTCACTGCAGACTGTTGACGAAGGTCCAATCGTACGGATTAGGTACCTAGATATGTGAGTGGCTGTAAGACTTTTTAAGTAATAGAACCCAGTACTTTGTCCTCGACGACGAGTGTTCATCAGAGGGAAGTGATCGTCAGCAGTGCCCCAGGGAAATGTGGCAGAACTGCTCTTATTCTCTACTTGCTGACAAGGGAACCTCCCCATCGCACCCACCTCAGATAGGCCTTAAAAACTGAACACAGATCAATCGAGAAAACAGGAAGAAGTTGTGTGGAACTATGAAGAAAACAAGCAAAATATACAAACTGAGTAGTCCATGCGCAAGATAAGCAATATCAAGGATAGTGTGAACTCAGGAGCGCCGTGGTCCCGTGGTTAGTGTGAGCAGCTGCGGAACGAGAGGTCCTTCGCTCAAGTCTTCCGTCGAGTGAAAAGTTTATTTTTTTGTTTTCAGACAATTATTATCTGTCCGTCCGATGCGAGGTAACTGCGCCGACTGTGAAACTGTTGCATTCATATGTTGCAGTTTATGTGACAAACTCTTATGTTTTCATCACTTTTTTGGGAGTGATTATCACATCCACAAGAAAACCTAAATCGGGCAAGGTAAAAGAATCATTTTACCCATTCGCCAAGTGTACAAGTTAGGTGGGTCGACAACATATTACTGTCGCGTGACGCACATGCCGTCACCAGTGTCGTATAGAATATCTCAGACGTGTTTTCCTGTGAAGGAATCGGTTGACCTATGACCTTGCGATCAAATGTTTTCGGTTCCGATTGGAGAGGCACGTCCTTTCGTCTACTAATCGCACGGTTTTGCGGTGCGGTCGCAAAACACAGACACTAAACTTATTACAGTGAACAGAGACGTCACTGAAGGAACGGACAGATCATAACTTTGCGAAAATAAAGAAAGGACCTCTGGTTCCGCAGCTGCTCACGCTAACCACGGGACCACGGCGCTCCTGAGCGCACATTATCCTATTTGTTGCCTATCTTGCGCATGGACTACTCGGTTTGTATATTTTGCTTATTTTCTTCATAGTTCCACACAACTTCTTCCTGTTTTCTCGATTGATCTGTATTCAGTTTTTCAAGGCCTATCCACTGTGCCAAGTTATAACTAAATCTGAGGGGGGTGCGATGGGGAGGTTCCCTTGTGAGTATCCAGTGTTGCCCGGGTATGTATTTATTCCAATCTCGTTTTAGCCCATCTTCAGCTTCCCCTCTCTTTCCCCATATCTCCCTTCCCACCACCCACCACCTCCCTGTCAATCACCAACACCCCCTCTTTCTGTCTACTTCCTTCGTCTCCAACTCACAGTCAACAGCTCATGGTCTACTGGCTAGCATTGCAACCTCTGGATCACGGGGTCCGTGGTTCAATTCCCGGCCGGGTCGGGGATTTTCTCCACCCTTGGACTGATTGTTTGTGTTGCCGTCATCATCTCATCGTCATTCGGGAAGTGGCGAGATTATAACTGGAAAGATTGGGAACGTTTAAGGGCTCTGATGGACACGATGTTGAGCACCACACAAACTAACATCATCATCATCATCATCATCATCATCATCATCATCCAACACCCTGTCCATGTCCTCCTCCCCTCCTCTAAGTCCATATCCTCCTCCCCTCTCTCTTTCTCCATCTCTTCCTCACCATCTTTATGTCCATATCTTCTACGTGACTCTGTCCACTGCTGCCCTGCCTATGACCATCTCCTCCAACCCTTCTCTCTGTCAACCTCCTCCGATCCGCACACACTGTCCATCGCCTCTTGCCCCTCACTCTGCCCATCTCCTGCTGCGACTTTCTGTCTGTCTGCTCCTCCCACCACTCTCTGTCCATCTGCTCCTATCCCTCTGTCCATCTGCCCCACCTCCTGTGGATCTCTCCTTCGCCCCTATAACTTGATCCCCTCATCTATTTACCCATTTCCTCCTCCTGTCTTTTCCTGTCCATCTCCTCCTCGTGTCTCTCTCTGTCCATCTCCTCTCTCTGTCCACCTCATTCTCCCCTCTTACAGTCCATCCCCTCTCCCCACTTCCCCCTGTTTATCTCATCCTCCCTTCTCTCTCCGTTTATCTTCTCCTTTATTTTCTCAGTTTGTTTCCTCCTCATCCCTTTCTCTGTCCATTTCCCCATTTCCCTCTCTGTGTTCATTCCCTCCTCTATCTCTGTCCGTTTCCTCCTCCCCCCTCTCTGCCCATCTCCTCCACCCCTCTTCTCTCTCCAATTTATCACCCCCCCCCCTCCCGCCCTTCCACCCCAGTACGAAGTTTCTGGCTCTTAATCCCACAGAATTTCTTTCCATTTGGTAAGTAATATGTGTATCAAATTTGGCTGAATTCGATCCAGGTGTTTAGGAGGAGCTTTGTACCCAAGCTTTGCCAAATATTCACATGTCGCATATATTCCATATATTTAACATGTTTCACGCGTTTTGTACACATCTCACGTGTGTCTGTATCGAAATTCGCCGTGCAGTTTAATTTTCTCGCAGCTCAGTGCTTATGACGGCATATCTCCTGAACTATGTCTCATACAATAATATAATATTTCAGCTCCACTCAGAGGTGTAACGGGATACTTCCGGCGAAATGAATTGCGAATGGAGTGTGCAGTAAAGAAGTAATAAAGTAAAACGTCATGCCTGATGCGGAAGTTTTTCAGTGTTTATGGTGTCATGTCTCCTGAACTATTTGTCTTACAGTGACAATTTTGTTAGTACATTTAGCGCTGTATATGAATGCTGTCTGCAAAATGTGTTGCGAATATGGTTAGTGGTAAAGAAGTAATGAATTAAAACATTATACCTGATGCATGAAGAACGCAAAAGTAATAAGTGAAAAACTTTCATCATTTGGGGGTAGGGGAGGTGGTTGCAGAGAGAAAATGAGGATGCGTGGTCCACTCTGTGATATCACTGTGTCAGGAGTCAGACACAAGAGATAGACGATATAGTCCCCATGTCCTCTTGCTTCTACAGTGTCCCACCGACTGTCATCTTCCCTTCTACCCCATATCTAAGCTTAATTACTCCTCAAAATTTGGCTGACCTCGACATTGTCATTGGCATTGGCAGACTAAATCTGCAACGCCACCCAGTGACTGACAGCCGTTTCGTAACCACACCTCCCAATGCAGGGTACAAGTTTTCGGTCTTGCGTGGGCTGTTGTGTGACACGGGAACTGGTGTCTTTCTCACGTTTTCACTGTCAAGGCTGCTGCCAGTATTGGTCGCATATTGTTACGATGTCTTTCTGCTTTCCTTAGGTGCTGTGGTTCAAATGGCTCTGAGCACTATGGGACTTAACATCTATGGTCATCACTCCCCTAGAACTTAGAACTACTTAAACCTAACTAACCTAAGGACGTCACACAACACCCAGTCATCACGAGGCAGAGAAAATCCCTGACCCCGCCGGGAATCGAACCCGGGAACCCGGGCGTGGGAAGCGAGAACGCTACCGCACGACCACGGGATGCGGACGAGGTGCTGTGAAAGCTGCCGCACAACACTTCTCTGTAACGGCTCTCTCTGTGTGAGTCCTGGACAGTCTCACGTTTCTGCTTCGTCTAAGAATATCTTTGTTGTCCAGCAAACATTTGTGTAAGGAGGCTGACTTCTTCCACTGTTCTTTAGTTTCACACGTCTCCCTGTGAGTATTGTTGGCGCTTTGTGTCTACGCCCCATGCCAGTGTCTGCAGAGGTCCCTCAGTTATCTGCACGTTGCGGTTTTACAGAGTGCATCGCTGCTACCTGATATGTCGCGTCCGACTTTCCTCTCGCGCTTGGCCATTGGCGCTATAAGTCGGCGAAAGTGGCCACAAGCAGAAGAGGATCAGCACTTACTTATAGTTGCAAAAGTGAAAATAAAATACCCTGAAGAACTGTGAATCAACTATGGACAGTATGACCACAAAAATGACGAATTCCTAACGTATTTTTTAACAATAATTCTAACCTTTCGTATACTTTCGAATATGGTGCCAATCCACACAACGCAGATCGATTGGATACTTCTGAACATTTCGCCAACTCGGATTGTGATGTCAGAGGTGTTGCAAAGCATAACTAAACTAGTTACACCATCTTGGATTGGTTTTTTAATGTCCCACTAGAACAAGAGTGCTAGTTCCTCTACCTTGCAGTATTTGATTTCCCATTACTGGAATCTCGGATTCCACCACCTTGAAATTTTGAATTTCCCAGCACTTCTCTTTTCGATTCTGACATATTAAATTGTGAAGTCCAAGAGCGGAGCACGCCTCTTCTTGGTGCTAATCATGTGGAAAGTGGTCCAGAATGCCCATAAAGATGCTACTAAGAGCATTTCTGAAAAAAAAAAAACTATTGACATCGAATATGTATTTAAGTGTTACTAAGTCTTTTTTGAAAGTATTTCCCTGGAATGTATCTTAGTACAGAAATTAAACACGGATAATAAACAGTTCATACAATAAAAAAATAGAAGCTTTTGTTATTTCGCACTACAGAAGAATGCCGAAGGAATTAAATAATCTCAGTAGTAATCCTCGCATATTCAAGTCTGAACGTCCCTCATAAATAAGTCCTTATGTTCTGTCTTGGAATTCCTGGAAAAGTTAACGTAATTCTTGTGTTATATTGCCGATTATGGTAATGTACTGGCAGCTTGTCATCTGTACAGGATTCGTATAGGTTTTATTTTATTTATGTTAGTCTTATGTACTGACTCGTTCCATGAGCAAGAATATTTGCTATTCAATCTGGTCCTACAGAACTAGACGTGTAAACTAAAAAAAAAAAAAAAGATTAAAATTGATTCAGGTAGGTAGATACCATAACTGATAAGGAGATACTGAATCTAATTGGGACGAACAGAAATTTATGTCGCAACTTGACTAAAGAAAGGGATCAATCTGTAGGATAGAAACTAAAGAATCAAGGAATGCGAATTTTCATAATGGGTAGGGGGTAAAAATTCTAGGTAGATACCAAAACTTGACTGCAGTATGAAAGTTAAAGTGGATGCAGGTTGAGGCAGTTATGCAGCGATGAAGAGGCTTGCAGAGGTCAAATTGTTTTAGAGAGTTGCATCAAACCACTCAACGGACTGAAGACCACAGTAATAAAGAAACCATTAATGGTTTTTTTCCACACTCTTCATGGACAGAGTGCAGGTATAAAATTGCTTGCATGTCTTCATGAGAGCTGCAACTAATCTTATTCTGTATTCACAGTGTGCACTGGTGTGAAGGGTGTGTAGCGTATTTATACAACAGGAGATCAGAAAGTTTGCGTTCGAAGACCGCACTGTTCAGAATCGGTATGTCAATCACGCAAAATGGCCGTGAGTATTGAGGCAGTCGTCCAACCGAAGCGCAGGTTGAAGGTACTCGTTTGGTAAAACACTTCGTTCTGCTGCGTGAAGAGGTCCGTAACTACCATCTGCACATCCTGATCCGAGAGGAATCGTCGACCCTACAAGGCGTGATATTCGCATCGGTAGAGATCAGGACTACAGGCCGGCTGCTCGTGTCTCTCACTTGGGACTCCCAGGTGAAGCAGGGCTCCCACATCGACCGACATCTTGTAGCCAATCGCGACCAGCATGGAACTTGGCATACTATTCCACAGTT
Source organism: Schistocerca nitens (assembly GCF_023898315.1). Classification (NCBI taxonomy): domain Eukaryota; kingdom Metazoa; phylum Arthropoda; class Insecta; order Orthoptera; family Acrididae; genus Schistocerca; species Schistocerca nitens. Next base: position 697,141,218 of record NC_064616.1, on the reverse strand, counting down.
GTGGTTTCCGATTGGACTTGCTGCCCCATACACATTATTCATTTTCCTATGGATGTTACTGGTGTCTGACCTTTGTTAGCAAAGAAAAGAATAACAGCACTTTGGACCCGTTTGAAAACATTTGGAAATATCGTCCCCATAGTTCACGTTTCTTCCTCTACCGCACGCACATCGAAAACACACGAATGCAACACTAATCCCTTACCTACATGAGGGAGCTTATATACCCGCATTGGAATCGGGCTACGTTGCATATACACCACAGCAACGCACTCAGATGGAATCTTTTTGATTGCCCTTTATAGGTTCAATTCAGAAAGCATGATTTTTTTAATTCAGTAGGTAGGTTTTTGCGAGACATTAGATATCTTTTCTCAGCTACATTCTATTTGATTTCACCGGTAGTTGTTTTATGCCCTCCAATTAGCCAAATAATCATGTGACTGTTATTCAGCCCTTCTTTGTGAGTATGCGTTCAACGACACCTGCTGGGCTCAGCTTACATGGATAGTAATCGGATATCTTGCAGTTATTTTGTAAGCCGTCTCTTTCGTAGATACACTGAAGCGCCAATGAAACTGATATAGGCACGCGTATTCAAATACAGAGATATGTGAACAGGCAGAATACGGCGCTGCGGACGGCAACGCCTATATAAGAAAAGTGTCTGGCGCAGTTGTTAGAACGGTTACTGCTCCCACAATGGCAGGTTATCAAGATTTTAGTGAGTTTGAACGCGGCGTTATAGTCGGCGCACGAGCGATGGAACACACAGTCTCCGATGTACCGATGGAGTGGGGATTTTCCTGAACGACCATTTCACGATTGTACCTAGATTATCAGGAATCCGCTAAAAACATCAAACTCCGACATCGCTCTGGTAGGAAAAAGATCCTGCGAGAACAGGGCATTCGACGACTGTAAAGAATCATTCAAAGTGACAGAAGTGCAACTCTTGCGCAAATTGCTGCAGATTTCAATGCTGGGCCATCCTCAAGCGTCAACGTGCAAACCATTCAACGAAACATCATAGATATGGGCTTTCGGAGCCGAAGGCCTGTCGTGTACCCTTGATGACTGCACGACACAAAGCTTTACGCTTCACATGGGACCGTCAACACCGACATTGGACTGTTGATGACTGGAAACATGATGCCTGGTCGGACGAGACTTGTTTCAAATTATGTCGAGTGAATGGACGTGTACAGCTATGGAGACAACCTCATGAATCCGTAGCCCCTGCATGTGAGCAGGGAACTGTTCAAGCTGGTGGAGGCTCTGTAATGCTGTGGGGCGTTGCGGTGGGAGTGATCTGGAACCCCTGATACGTCTAGATACGACTCTGACACGTGACACGTACGTAAGCATCCTGTCTGATCACCTGCATCCTTTCATGTCCATTGTGCATTCCGACAGACTTGGGCAATTCCAGCAGGACAATGCGACATCCAACACTCCCAGATTTGCTACAGAGTGGCTCCAGGTACACTTTTCTGAGTTTAAACACTTCCGCTGGTCACCAAACGCTCCAGACATGAACATTATTGAGCATATGTGGGATGCCTTACAACGTGCTGTTCAGAAGAGGTCTCCCCCTCGTACTCTTACGGATTTGTGGGCAGCCCTCCATCACTACTTCAGACATTAGTCTAGTCCATGCCACGTCGTATTGCGGCACTCTGCGTGCTCGCAGGGGCCCTACACGATATTAGATAGGTGTACCAGATTCTTTGTCTCTTCAGTGTATAATGCCGTTCCGTAACATTCTGTGAATGAATTTAACAAGGAAACCGCATTAACTCGCCATCACCGATTTCGTACAAATTGATGACATATGCAGGTTTTGAGCAGAAGTGAAAGTGACAGAAGAGAGAGCTTCAGATGGGCAAGCGTTTCGAGAAAAATAGCGTTTTTGGCGTGGATCGTACGAGGCATCACACCATTTATGTTAGCGTTGTTTCCAGTGGGCGGTTGGCGCAGCGAGAAGAGTAGGGAAGGTTAGAGGGTCGTCTGGGTTCGAGTCTCTATACGGAAACTTCTTTACTTTCGATCTAACGTTACTTACACTGCAAATAAACCGAAATAATTTTCAGTATACTGTATTTATTGGTATTTTCGTAAAGGCATGAAAAGATGAGGCGAAGGAAAATATAGGACTCAAAGCATATTTGCAGAAGATGATTGTGAGACGTACGTGGGATTTTCGCACGTAAAATTAGATACTTTTATTATTTTACAGTTGATGATTTACACCTGCTACGGTGATATTCATTGTCAAAATAGAAGAAACAGTAATTTTTCGACAACTTGCACCCTTTATAAACGCCGAATTTTTACAGTTAATGAAGTTTGTATAGAAAAGCGAACCTTGTTTACATTCATAAAAGGTTCGCTGTGATCGAACTGTATGGCAACGCGTCATATCCCCAAATATTACCGAGGATAGCTGCTGATGAACGTTGGAATGTATTTCGATTCAGTCCTCTCGGGATGTGATTTCTTTTTTCCTCTAGATGAGATAAAGTAGTTTTGAAGCTTCTTGATCAAATTCTGTACTTGACGATATACCAGACGTCGAAGAGTTGCACTGGCTGGGTGTATTTGGGGGGAAGGGGGAATCGCTTTAACACAGCGTGATGGAAATACTTCATCTTGAAAAATCTCGTCGTAGAATTGTGGATTTGCCTTCCCGCCTAGTCATTTAACGGAAGAAATTGGGTCTTCTGACCGTAGGGATCCGTCACATCATTTCAAAAATTGTTGTATAAGGCTGTTGTAAGTTTCCCAGATTTTGGCGAAGTGATGATGGCATCGCTATATTCTGGAGTGTACTCATCCACCGGTTTTGATTCCACGCTCCAAGAGAGCGAGTACTCTCTTGGAGGCATGCGTATTCTGTGGGCAATAATTCTCCAGATGCGGTACAGCATATTGCGCTAAATACGGGGGGTAACTTTATTCGTATTTCCTTTTTTAGCAGTGTAAGTAACGTAAAAACTGAAAATAAGAAACCTCCCATATTGGAGCTCGACCCTACATAAATAGCTCATGCCTCACCTGACCCGCAAAAAATACTATTTTCTCTAAACGCTTCGCCATGGGAATCTCTCACTTCTGTCACTTTCATTTCTTGCCAAGCCCTTCATACGAGTATATTATAAATGTAAACGAAATCGGTGATCATGAGTAGGCGCGGTCCCCTTGTAAGCCTACAATTTCCTTCATTCACAGAAGAATATGGTAACGTTCTTCTTAATCCGCGCCATACCAAAGGGCGGGTGGTGGGGGGTTCTTTATACCGACCTTTTGAAAATATTGGAATCTAGTCCTGTACTTTGTATTTTCAAATGTGTAAAAAATTACTAATTATTTTTAATAATTTAGTTCACCTGATTCTGTAACTGTTTTAAATTTATGTCTTAGTAGTGAATGTGAGTTTACGGAAGTTCAGCACCCTTCATACACGTGTATATGCTTTTAAAACGTATGCTGTGGATAAAAGTCAATGACATTTAACAAAATCAGTGTCCTTTAATTTTTTTGTAGTTGTCATAAGCTACTCCTTCTCTGTGTGCATGCATTACGGAAAATACGTTGGTATTGCTAAGATTGTGCTACAAAATATTTTCATGTTCTGGACCCTATTTATACAGCAGTACACATTTAGAATTGATGTTGTTAATAAAAGTTAACAGTAATTAAGGAAATATGGATTTTAATTTTTTCGTGATGGGCATAAAGTACCTCTTCCCTCTCCGCTCTTGGTAGTACGTATTATAGAAAATGCCTTGGTATTTCTAGGATTAATATATCGACACGTTATTTATTCCTTTCCCGTATTTTTTTAACGTGACCATCTTTTTTGGTTGCACCAATCGCGTTTTCAATACAATTACGTTTTTAAATTTAATGAAGCACCCTTATTTGCATATCTCTGCGTTAGCAGTTAGTTGGAAGGCTGATTTTGTCAAGATTTTATGTAAGACAAATACTTTTTATCGAATTGCCCTTGATTATACATGGTGGTCAGAAACAGTCTGAAAAGCTTGTAAGGGTCTTACATGGTTGTGCAGAGAAATAACTGTTAAGAAAAAATTCGATACATTGAGCGAGTTCAGAGTTAATTAGCATCGAAGTAACCAATCAGGCCGTTGTGTGCCGCCAGAGACGGTGTCAACGAACCCGGTCTTCGATTCGCTTTCTGAAACGGAACAAGAGAACGATACAAAAACTGGACGTGAAACGGTAGTAACGATCGAACCGGAGCAAAGGCTGAGTAGTCTCGTGCACTATCACTTACGCTATGCGAAAAACTGACACTAATTATATCGGGTGGACCGCTTGAATTTGCACGCGCAGCTGCCTGATTGGCTAACTTCAATGCTAATTAAGTCGGAGCGGCGCTACACATCGGATTTTTTTATTAACAACTATTTATCATCACAGCATACCGTGCAACATCCTTACTAGGCATTTTCTCACCGCCCTGTAGGTAACTGCATCACCTCTACGCAGTTTGATACGACAACTGATAATGTCTCCAATCATTAACATACACGGTCACTTGTACTCGCAACACTGTCTCGAGGTGACCAGAGGCCAGCCTGAGGGCCGAGGCAAGCGTTGCGGGAGATGAGCGGCTGCGGGACCGACTCGCGCCGGCGAAGCTCATTGATCGCGTCTAGCGGCAGTGCTGGCTGGCCTTGGCACAGGCACCAGCGTCGTTCAAGGCGAGCCCAGGTACCTCGGAGCCACCTCATTACTGCCGCCAGACGCCACCCGTCTTTCCTATTCTTTCCGTCGACTGCGACCATTATGAAAACGTACACCGTTGTAAGCATGACGCAAGATCCGATTGCAGTAGCTCGTCGATTATAAAAACATTTGTAGAAGATATTTCACCGGTGCACATAGCAACATAAAATAAGGAAACAGTGAATTAAACACAAAAATGTACATATGCGTGGCAATTCAAAATGAATATAGCGAATACAGGTGGCTGTAACTATTAAATGCATTCCGATAAATATATACACTACTGGCCATTAAAATTGCTACACCAAGAAGAAATGCAGATGATAAACAGGTATTCATTGGACAAATATATTATACTAGAACTGACATGTGATTACAAAAAAATGGCTCTGCGAACTATGCGACTCAACTTCTGAGGTCATCAGTCGCCTAGAACTTAGAACTAATTAAACCTAACTAACCTAAGGACATCACACACATCCATGCCCGAGGCAGGATTCGAACCTGCGACCGTAGCGGTCACGCGGTTCCAGACTGAAGCGCCTTTAACCGCACGGCCACACCGGCCGGCCATGTGATTACATCTTCATGTAATTTGGGTGCATAGATCCTTAGAAATCAGTACCCAGAACAACCACCTCTGGCCATAATAACGGCCTTGACACGCCTGGGCATCGAGTCAAACAGAGCATGGATGGCGTGTACTGGTACAGCTGCCCATGCAGCTTCAACACGATACCACAGTTCATCAAGAGTAGTTCAAATGGTTCAAATGGCTCTGAGCACTATGGGACTTAACATCTTAGGTCATCAGTCCCCTAGAACTTAGAACTAGTTAAACCTAACTAACCTAAGGACATCACACACATCCATGCCCGAGGCAGGATTCGAACCTGCGACCGTAGCAGTCGCACGGTTGCGGACTGCGCGCCTAGAACCGCGAGACCACCGCGGCCGGCATCAAGAGTAGTGACTGGCGTATTGTGACGAGCCAGTTGCTCAGCCACCATTGACCAGACGTTTTCAATTGCTGAGAGAACTGAGGAATGTGCTGGCCAGGACAGCAGTCGAACATTTTCTGTATCCAGAAAGGCCCGTACAGGACCTGCAACATGCGGTCGTGCATTATCCTGCAGAAATCTAGGGTTTCGCAGGGATCGAATGAAGGGTAGAGCCACGGGTCGTAACACATCTGAAATGTAACGTCCACTGTTCAAAGTGCCGTCAATGCGAACAAGAGGTGACCGAGACGTGTAACAGATGGCACCCCATACCATCACGCCGGGTGATACGCCAGTATGGCGATGACAAATACACCATTCCAATGTGAGTTCACCGCGATGTCGCCAAACACGGATGCCATAGTCATGATGCTGTAAACAGAACCTGGATTCATCCGAGAAAATGATGTTTTGCCATTCGTGCACCCAGGTTCGTCGTTGAGTACACCATCGCAGGCGTTCCTGTCTGTGATGCAGCGTCAAGGGTAAGCGCAGCCATGGTCTCCGAGGTGATAGTCCATGCTGCTGCAAACGTCGTCGAACTGTTCGTGTAGATGGTTGTTGTCTTGCAAACGTCCCCATTTGTTGACTCAGGGATCGAGACGTGGCTGCACGATCCGTTACAGCCATGCGGATAAGATGCCTGTCATCTCGACTGCTAGTGACACGAGGCCGTTGGGATCCAGCACGGCGTTCCGTATTACCCTCCTGAACCCACCGATTCCATATTCTGCTAACAGTCATTGGATCTCGACCAAGGCGAGCAGCAGTGTCGCGATACGATAAACCGTAATCGCGATAGGCTACAATTCGACCGTTATCAAAGTCGGAAACGTGATGGTACGCATTTCTCCTCCTTACACGAGGCATCACAACAACGTTTCACGAGGCAACGTCGGTCAACTGCTGTTTGTGTATGAGAAATCGGTTGGAAACGTTCCTCATGTCAGCACATTGTAGGTGTCGCCACCGCCACCAACCTTGTGTTAATAATCTGAAAAGCTAATCATTCGCAATCACAGCATCTTCTTCCTGTCGGTTAAATTTCGCGTCTGTAGAACGTCATCTTCGTGGTGTATAATTAGGGCGAGGACGGCTGATGGTCTCTTCAGTGTAGATCCACACCAGGCCCGAACTTCTACGGGAATCGGCGAAATGCCGCGAGTAATGAGAATAATGGACAATGGGCACTACATTAGTAGTGTGTGGATAAGTTGAGAATTTGGGTCTGACGGGAGGCGTGCTTTGATAATCGGTGCAGCCGCGCTGATCACTGTGTCAGGATGGCGTAGTGGTCAGCGCATCTGCCATGTAAGCAATAGAGCTGTGATCGAACCCCTGTCGGGAACAAATTTTCAACTTTCCTCATTGATTTTGAATCAATGTCTGTAATTCATTTGTGTAGTGGCTGTTTTATTAAAATGGAGCGAAAACCACATATACATCCCCATTGAGGTATGTAGGTGCCCACATTTTTAAATCGACATCTTCCAAACCGTTGCGTGGTCTTACTAGATATGACGATGCTGTGTTCTACTTTCGGTGACCTAGATATCTGGGACTGACATCCATGGTTTTTTTACAGGATTATGTGAAAGGCTTCCTTTTCTGAAAATAGTTCCATATCTCATACCGCCCATTTCTAATGCTTTCGTGGTCCTTACTCTGCATATGCTTCAGGTTTTATGGCATGAAATGGATTTCCTCTGAGATGTTGTCCGCGTGACCAATAGGAACCACACAATTTATACAAAATATCTAAAAAAATTTGAACTTTCCTTTACATTCTTTCCAGTTCATGTAAATGAATATCTATGTATTAAATTATTATATCCGTTTGTAATCCATAATCCTTGCAGACTGAGGTGTCATTGGATAGCGAAATGAACATATACAAATGGTGGTAGTATCACGTACACAAGGTATAACAGGGCAGTGCGTATGTGAGAAGGATTCCGACGCCATTATGGCCGCACGTCGGAATTAACAGATTCAACGCGAAATGATAGTGGGAGCTAGACACATGGACGTTCCATTTCAGAGATCGTTACGAAATTTCCAAGATCCACAGCGTCTAGAGTGCGCCAAGAATACCAGATCTCAGGCATCAGTTCTCACCAAGGACAACGCAGTGGTGCTGACGGATAGGTAACACTGCGTAAGTTAATGTGGGACGTACGACGAACGTATCCGTTTGGACAGTGCCCCGAAATTTTGCGTTTATGTGCTATGGCTGCAAACGACCGACGCAAGTGCCTTTGCTAACAACACGAAATCACCTGCAGTGCTTCTCCTGGGCTCGTGACCATATCGGTTGGACCCTAGACGACCGGAAAACCATGAATTGATCAAATGAGTCCCGCTTTTAGTTGGTAAGAACTGACGGTAGGGCTCGAGTGTGACGCAGACTCCACTAGCCCATGGGCCAAAGTTTTCAACGAGGCACTGTGCAAGCTAATGGTGTGGGCTGTGTTCGCATGGAATGGACTAAACCGATCATTGACTGGGAATGGTTTTGATCGGCTACTAGGAGACTTTTTGCAGCCGTGCATGAACCTGATGTTCCCAAACAAAAATGGAATTTTTATGAATGACAATGCGCCATGTCACCGGGACACAGTTGGTCGCGATTCGTGTGAAGAACTTTCTGGACAATTCGAGCGAATGATTTGGCCGCCTATCGAACATTTAGACTTTCGCAATTATGGATGGATATAGAGGAAGCACGGCTCAATATTTCTGCAGGAAACATCCAACGACTTGCTGAGTCCATGCCATGTCGAGTTACTGCACTCTGCTGGGAAACAGGTGGTCCGACACCGTATTAGAAGGTATCCCATGACTCGTACTTAGGAGCTGAGCTTGATCCACACGCAGGTTCCTTCAACAAGTCTGTTAGTTTTCAAGACCCCTACAATGCTCCAAACATTCATTAAAAGTGTGTACCATCTGATGATGAGTCGCTTGGCTATTCGAAACCGGTCATGGTAAATAGAAATCGAATCACCGCAGCCGGTCGGGGTGGCCGACCGGTACTAGGCGCTACAGTCTGGAACCGCGCTACCGCTACGATCGCAGGTTCGAATCCTGCCTCGGGCATGGATGTGTGTGATGTCCTTAGGTTAGTTAGGTTTACGTAGTTCTAAGTTCTAGGAGACTGGTGACCTCAGAAGTTAAGTCCCGTAGTGCTCAGAGCCATTTGAACCATTTTTGAATAATCGTAAAACACAGCTTGTTGCAGTGATTCCTGAAAACTTTTATTGCTATTATTTTATTGAAAGCACGAGGAACGACGCATTTACGTTTAGTCACTATTGTGAGCGACAAAACGACAACACGACAAGAGAAGTTCAAAAGTAGAGTGGCGCTCTACCAAGACTACGGTTCGGTAGTTTTGGTACGCTACATAAATGACGTGGTAAATGGTAGGAATGCCGGCAGCAATGGTAACACTGGTGGGGAAAAACACATAAATGAATGTGTAAGAGAGAAACTGGGCACTGAAGATTTCTCTTTGTTTTTTGATTGTTTGATTGGTTGTCTTGCTCATACTCAGAACCGCACATCATTCTGTGTTAGTTCATTCTGTATTTTAAATCCTTACAGAATATAAATTAGATTTAATAAGTAATAAAATTTTGTTGATTGCTTAAATTCTGTGTTTTTTTTAATAATCAAAGCAATAACGTCTTGTGCAAGTAGAGTTAACCTGTGTAGGGAAGCAGCCTACTCACGCCTTATAAAATTCACATCAGTCTTTCCATTGTGTGCGAGCCAGTCCGCTGTAACTAGCTCTGACGTCATAAATGTTGCGCAATACTTTAAAAATCAAGTAAATAACCTGAAACGTTTCTAGCATGTCAGGAGTAATACTAAATAGATATGTGTTGAATATCAGTTCAATAACTTTAACCATTTTCGAAATTTGGACATTTTTCTGTAAAAATCATTGGCGCAACAGAAAAGGGCTAGAAACTTAAAAATTTATATTTAGATTCCTTTTGCATAATAATGTAGTAGAAACAGTATTGTGGATCTTACAAATTAAAATTTTAGTTGTAATTCGTGATTTTCTGGTTTTTGTCTTAAAAATTAAGGAAGCAAGATAGAGTAAGTAGGCGAATAAATAAAGCTAGGATGTTTAAATTTAAGTAGAAGGGAGATCCGCTATAATCATAAAGATGTGAGAAGTTTCAACTGAATAACTATAAAACTATAGCGATAGCGTATCTCCAAAGAGCAAGTTCAGAGCTCGTCTACTGCGTGTAGTGTCATTAAATTAATTCTCTCGCCCAAAATATTTGACTTAGCCACGTCAGACTTTTATTATGATTACTTACCTGTGTGCTGATTGCACATTTAAATTGAGAGCTTCATCGGCCATCAGCAAAAGAAGCAATGATTTATTCGATAACTTAAAGTGGTGCATTACTAGCCCAGCGGCTAGTCGGGAGAGCGGATTTGATCAGGCGTTCCCTTAGCCGTCCGCACCGCGGCTTTATATATATAAGAATGCTGCGAGAGAGAAGAAGGCCCCAGTTCTCTCCAGACGCTGATTAGCGCACCACCTGTACCGGGAGTCGCGTCGCATTGGTATCATTGCTATAAACAGCCTCGGATGCCGTAATAAGTTACTCGGGATACGCGTAACCATGAAATCGTTTTCGAGTGAAGTGTTAATTCTGGGATGACTTTAACGATCTATCTTCAGTTTGCGTATGTCGTATTTTCACGTGCCGTCGCGGGACAGACATTCTACCATTATTTAGCATGGCGTTTGATGAACATTATCATCAAATTATGGCGAACATTCACTTAAACATTTAATTTGAACAGTTATAGTTGCATCAGTGCATTAGACTCTCAACTGCTCTGGTAGTTGGATTGTGTGGATTCTTTTTGGGTCTGTGACTTTCAGAATATAGTGAACATTTTAGAGAGAATCGTTTTTGATTATGAATCCCAGACAATCTCCTAATTCCTCAGAGCTATAAGCTTTAGCTATAAATATATTTCTCAGATGAAGTGGGCACTAGGAATTCTAATTACAGGCATTCACGTTTTGCTAATCACTTTCTGGTTGCCAATATTGTAGTTAGAGAGCCAGTGTTGAGAATAGCAAACAACAGCATAAATAAATAATAGGAACATTTATACCAATTATACCACGCGCCACCCCACATATGGTGCATCGGCTGGGAAAAACAAAACATTTATCCGAATAATTCCACCCGCCGCCCCACATATGATGCATCGGCCGGGAAAGAAACTAAATGAAAGTGATTTTTAAATATTCGGATTCGGGAGTGATATGTGACACACAGCTGAGTAATAGAACAGTGATAGTGTTACGTGTGCATGTGGACGACGCAATTGGATTAACAAAGCATCTGGATTGACGGAGCTGGCACTGAGTCTAGCGGCGCTGCCGGCATCGCGAGAAGCCAGTTTCGCCTCACCGCAGTCGTCCGCCGGAGCAACCGGAGCCGCGCCTGCAGTTGCGGGCCACACAGCAGCCGTTGAAGTGCCGTCTGCAGTTCAACGCGCTGCATCGCATCAGTAATCCTGGTACGCCGCGCCGGCAACGCCATACGTCGTGCAGAAGTTAAGTGAAAAGCTGTTAAAAATTTTACTAACCTGCACTAAAAGACTGTCAGTGATGGAACCGCCAGAAGAAACTGAGGTTAAATTTAAATCAGAACCTATATCTGTGGAGGGAACTGTAAATCCAGACAACGCTTCAGGTGTAAATATGCATGAAAACAGTAATGTTAAAGTGAAATATGAAGTATTGTCTCCCGACAGTAGTGTGAAAAGGGGAAATGATTCAATAATAGAGACCCCTGTAGTAAAGCAGAAATCAGAAATTGTTAATTTATTGAATGATAGTTTCTCTGATGAATTAAAAATGAATCAGTCATCAGAGATGGTAGAGTTTAAGAAGGAGAAGTTAGATATGACTGATCAATTAGAAGTTTCATTTACTTTTGATGATTCTGGTGTTGGAGCTAGTTTTTCGTCACCTGAGTGTGATAAAAAGCCAGCTAGTGAGCAACCCAAAGATACTGGGGCTATTGATTTAAATGTTATATTACAAGCAATAGCTACCAGTAAAGCTGAATTAAAGTCTGAAATAACTGAGGTCAAAAGCAATAATGCAAAAACGTTAGCCAGTAATGCTAAAATGACAGCTGAATTAAAGTATGAAATTGTGGCCAGCCAAACTAATTTTAATAAACGATTGGAGGTAATGGACAATACCTTCAAGGCTGGTTGCAATAAGTTGGAAGATGATCTGGACAGTTTGAATTATAAAATTGATTACAATCATGAGGATATTAAGAAACAGGTTGCTCAACAATTTTCTGAAATGTATAAAACAGTAAAATCCGAAGTTGCTGAGGTTCGCAGAGATTTCCAAATGGAAGATGCGAAGCTGGAGCACAAGTTATCAGAAAAGATCGAGGCGGAATCTAAACTGTGCTCAGATAGATTTAAAGATGTTAATATAAAAGTAAATATATGTCAAGCAGAAGTAGATGCAATCAAAACTGGTACTACTCATATTGTGCCAAGAGTAGATAATGTTGAAATGAGAGTAGAAAATATTAGTACTAACGTCGCTAACACTGAGAGTAAAGTAGCTTCAGTAACTTCTGGTAATGGTAGAATGCAACAAGTTGTAGCTGCAAACGCTGCTTTTATCGGGTGTCGGCAGTTCTTGCGGTTCGATCCAGATAAAAATATCCACCCGCTAGATTTCTGGAACGATTTTGAAGATGTGATTCCACTAACTTGGTCTGAACGAGAGAAAATCTCATTTATTAGAAGCCATTTAGCAGGTGACGCCATGCGTTGGTCAGCTGATGTTATGTTGAAGTGTAAAACATTAGCGGAATTTAAAACAACTTTCATTAATGAGTATTGGTCTAGCAATAAGCAAAATGAAGTGTTGAGAGAATTTTGGAGTGAAAAACGCTTCAATGCAGGCAAGGAATCTACACTCCTGGAAATGGAAAAAAGAACACATTGACACCGGTGTGTCAGACCCACCATACTTGCTCCGGACACTGCGAGAGGGCTGTACAAGCAATGATCACACGCACGGCACAGCGGACACATCAGGAACCGCGGTGTTGGCCGTCGAATGGCGCTAGCTGCGCAGCATTTGTGCACCGCCGCCGTCAGTGTCAGCCAGTTTGCCGTGGCATACGGAGCTCCATCGCAGTCTTTAACACTGGTAGCATGCCGCGACAGCGTGGACGTGAACCGTATGTGCAGTTGACGGACTTTGAGCGAGGGCGTATAGTGGGCATGCGGGAGGCCGGGTGGACGTACCGCCGAATTGCTCAACACGTGGGGCGTGAGGTCTCCACAGTACATCGATGTTGTCGCCAGTGGTCGGCGGAAGGTGCACGTGCCCGTCGACCTGGGACCGGACCGCAGCGACGCACGGATGCACGCCAAGACCGTAGGATCCTACGCAGTGCCGTGGGGGACCGCACCGCCACTTCCCAGCAAATTAGGGACACTGTTGCTCCTGGGGTATCGGCGAGGACCATTCGCAACCGTCTCCATGAAGCTGGGCTACGGTCCCGCACACCGTTAGGCCGTCTTCCGCTCACGCCCCAACATCGTGCAGCCCGCCTCCAGTGGTGTCGCGACAGGCGTGAATGGAGGGACGAATGGAGACGTGTCGTCTTCAGCGATGAGAGTCGCTTCTGCCTTGGTGCCAATGATGGTCGTATGCGTGTTTGGCGCCGTGCAGGTGAGCGCCACAATCAGGACTGCATACGACCGAGGCACACAGGGCCAACACCCGGCATCATGGTGTGGGGAGCGATCTCCTACACTGGCCGTACACCACTGGTGATCGTCGAGGGGACACTGAATAGTGCACGGTACATCCAAACCGTCATCGAACCCATCGTTCTACCATTCCTAGACCGGCAAGGGAACTTGCTGTTCCAACAGGACAATGCACGTCCGCATGTATCCCGTGCCACCCAACGTGCTCTAGAAGGTGTAAGTCAACTACCCTGGCCAGCAAGATCTCCGGATCTGTCCCCCATTGAGCATGTTTGGGACTGGATGAAGCGTCGTCTCACGCGGTCTGCACGTCCAGCACGAACGCTGGTCCAACTGAGGCGCCAGGTGGAAATGGCATGGCAAGCCGTTCCACAGGACTACATCCAGCATCTCTACGATCGTCTCCATGGGAGAATAGCAGCCTGCATTGCTGCGAAAGGTGGATATACACTGTACTAGTGCCGACATTGTGCATGCTCTGTTGCCTGTGTCTATGTGCCTGTGGTTCTGTCAGTGTGATCATGTGATGTATCTGACCCCAGGAATGTGTCAATAAAGTTTCCCTTTCCTGGGACAATGAATTCACGGTGTTCTTATTTAAATTTCCAGGAGTGTATTAAAGAGTTTGCCAGGTCATGGATCTCACGTTTGTCACATTTGGCCGAGAAGCTAAAACCTGAAATGATAATACTAGGTCTTGAAGCCAAACTGCCATGGTATTTGCAAACTAGAATTATATCTGCTCCTACAGACAATCTGGATCGTTTCATTGAATATTTGGAACGTGTAGAGCGTGTGGCTGCCAATGAGGAGCAAGCGCGTAATAACAGAAATGCTAATAACACTAGTAGTAATTTTAAGAACGAGCAGAATGGCAATGTAAACATCAGAACAGTAGGTGTTCACCATCCTAAGAGAGGTAGGAATTGGAGAAATAATTATCAGAACCAAAAATGGCATCCAAATGATAGTAATTTTGTTCCGAACAAAATTATGCAGGCAAACAACAGTGCGGAAAGCAATGCTGTGCCAGTTAACTATAATGGAAATAAAGGAAACAGTAGTAGGCCGAGGCGGGAAAACTAGTTCCCGTCTATGAGGACACTGGCGCTCACCAGGCGGCTATTGTTCCTAAGCCAGTAATTACAGTAATTGGTAAGACAGATCAGAATACTCAGACTGAACATGTGGATGAGGGGTCGGTAGCATCTAAGGATACAGCAGAATTATTAGATCACTCACAGTATTTTATAGATACCATGTTAGAGACGCTTTCTAAGTGGGAAGAGAGAGAGAAGGCGCAGCAGTGTAACGGTAGGGAAGAGCTACAAAATACTGAATTGTCAGGTGAAGAAGCAGAAGAAATTCATGCTTATATTTACGATGAGGATGATGTGCTCTTATCTAAAGTGCCTGTGCAGGATGTTGATACTGTACTAATAGATTTAGGACAGGAGATAAGTGAGAATGTAGAGGATAGCCTGTTGGGGGTCGATGAACCCAGTAGCTGTGACCAGTTGTCACTTGAGAAACAACCCGACGATAATAGTGAAAGTGGTTTAGCTGTAACTAGTGTTATGCCCGCTCTGGAGTCGCAGAATCGCTCAGACTACAGTAATTTGGGTCATGTTCAGCAAACTAAATGTAATGAAGTCGTGCGGTGTTTCGATTTGAAATTAATAGACCGACTGGTAAAGGCAGCTGAAAATGTAGTTCAGGAAACCCCTACACACTTTGACCTAAATGTAATGAAGACAGATGTCGATCACTTTAGTTGGAGAAAAATCCAAAAGGAACTATTGGTTGAGTTTGAGGAACCACCTGTACAAACTAGAATAAGCCACCCTATAATAATAGTGAATACGTTGGGTATCAATGTACGTTGTCTCTTAGACAGTGGAAGTGAGGTGAGTGCGATGTCTCAGTCCTTCTTTGATGCATTACCTGGTAAAGACAAGCTTACAGTAATGAGGGTATCAGGACTAAGAATAATTGGTGCTACTGACAAGGTGTCAAAAACGGTCAAACAAGAAGCTTTGCTGCCCTTTAACATTAATGGTAATTTAATTGATTCTAGGCGCTCAGTCCGGAACCGCGCGACTGCTACGGTCGCAGGTTCCAATCCTGCCTCGGGCATGGATGTGTGTGGTGTCCTTAGGTTGGTTAGGTTTAAGTAGTTCTAAGTTCTAGGGGACTGATGACCACAGATGTTAAGTCCCATAGTGCTCAGAGCCATTTGAACCACCAGCCAATTTAATTGATCATCCATGCTTAATTGTAAATAATCTCAGTACTGACGTTTTAATTGGCATAGATTTCTTGTCAAAATATCAGAGTGTTGTTGACTTTGAAAGAAGCCAGTGAAAACTGGTCTTGCCGATAACCGGAGTAATTACGGTACCTTTTATTGATAAACATGTAGTAACTAATGACGAAAGTTGGGAGCTGCCTATACGAGTTCTGAAAAATAGGAGATATTGGTACGGAGGTGTTAATCTTAGTAAAAGTAAGCTAACCACAGACGAGAAGAAGTTAAAGGCTAGGGCAAATATAAGAAAAAGAACATTGAAAAGGAAGAAGCGTCATGACACAAAAGCTGTACCCACTAGTTTTGAAATAGGTCAGCTAGTCCTCGTCAAAACCAAGGAAAAATCAAGGAAAATAAATGCAGAAACAAAGAAATTCATGTTCGTATACCAAGGACCTTTCAGGATCATAGGAAAACCACATGCCAATTCATATAGGCTAGAGTAACCTAAGAGTAAAAAGCTATTAGGTCTCAGGAACGTGATCGACCTTAAGAAGTTCATAGGTAGTGAATGAATGCTGTAGGGAGGAGGTTGTTCTATAACCTCTACACAGTGTGGCAGCTGTGCAGTCCCATCTGTGTGAGATCTTCTTTCCTTTCAGGTCTCACTCATTCTTCATCTTTCCTATCCACCAAAATTTCGGCTCTTAGTCTCAAATACTAAAATCTTCCGGTATGACTATCAAGTCTGTAGGGAGGAGGTTGTTCTGTAACCTCTACACAGTGTGGCAGCTGTGTGAGATCTTCTTTCCCATTTCAGATTTCACTCTCTCTTCATCTTTTCTATCCACCTAAAATTTCGACCTCTTCTTTCCAACACGTTAAATTTTCCGTTATGGTTATCAAGCCAATAATAAACTAATGAATTCTGTAGGGAGGAGGTTGTTCTGTAACCTCTACACAGTGTGGCAGCTGTGCAGTCCCAGCTGTGTGAGATCTTCTTTCCTTTTCAGATCTCACTCACTCTTCATCTTTTCTATCCACTCGTAAATTTCGACTCCTTCTTTGCAATACAAAAATTTTCCGTCATGGCTATCAAGCCATGAGTTCTGCAACCATTCTATCCACCGATTAGTGAAGAAAATACCTAATGTGACAAACCTAACAGTGACATAAACAACAGAGAAGTATTTCGTAATTAAGATACAAAGGCATTTGAGTAACAAGTATGTATGGAACCCTGGTAATATTATAGTACAAAGTTGTTGTTTTATTGGAAATGGTTCACCAACAGTAATTTAAAAAGATATACAAGTTCGTTTATAAGCAGGATCTGAAGTGGCAATGAGACCTAGTGTATGCATTAGAGATAACTAATAAATAGTAAGAGAAAGTGCTTAGTGTTATGAAAAATTGACAGATAAGTTGTAAAAATGAACTCACCTTGTGTAGCAAGGAATGGCAGTGTAATAGAATTGAGTAGTGTTTGTGGTTGAGACGTGAAGGACATGTCCTTGAAATATTTATAAGGTTGGAGCTGGCTGTTATTTGGTGTAGTGTGTGACAGGACACACCTACACGTATTGAGGTTATGAGTTGGAGGCGTGAATGCGACCATAGGTACCCTTATGTTAGATGAGACAGAGCAGCTCATGGTGTCCTATAGGTTTAAGGAATTTAGCATTACACTTGGTCATAATTACTTAATGCATTTTAGTGGTAGGTCGAGAGAGACTACCCGTGGTTTCAGCGTCCGACCGAGTGGAAATGGATTGCCACGTGAGCAAACTGATCAGCTGCAATACACTATAGATATGAAATAAATGTGCTATCCTATGCTTTAAATGTTAATAGAGTTAGTGTTAAATAAGTACATACACTAGCAACATAATTGAGTAACATAATGGCAGACGTGAAACTTATAGCTCATCATAAATACACTTCGATGAAGTAAATACATAATTGCAGATGTGGAACTGACACAGCAGCAGAGGACCAATAAGTGGATTTAGTAGTCAACTAAACGTAGTGTGTTTTGAACACTCAGAACTGTACTATTACCACAAGTGACTCACATGTACGCTGAGAAGACAACTACTAATCAAATATACTCATACTATCTCTAAGAATAAGGTAATCGAAGATGAGTCAGCTAAGTAAATAAAATACAGATTTGTCAAGAATGTACCGAGCATTGGTTCAGTATTCTGGCCCAGAAATAATAAATCGAGATTAAATAGGATTCATGATTGTGTGCCTTGAGCATAAATTTTCTCTAGTACGTGACTAACGGCGTTTTGAGCCATTTGTTTACCGATTTTATGACAGTTAAGTAACTGCGAGAGTAAAATTGAAAAAGTTCTGTTAACTTTGTTCCAGCAACATATTGAAAGATAAAATGTATATATCCCCATTTCATTGTGACCCACCCTTAGATATTAAGTGAACAGAGTCTGAGGCACTCTTTTTGTTTGTTCTACAGGACAAACCAGATAATGGTAGCCTGGTAGCTCCGTGAAAGCGTGGAGTGACTTGGACACAACTCACAGTGATCCCTCCCCTTTCCCCATGTAATTTAGAGTGAACGTGAAGGACGCACTCCATAACAACTTCCCCTCCTATATCCTTGTGAATGGAAGTGTAGAACGCCAGCCAAAGCGGCTACAACCAGGTGTGTAAAAATGAAATTGTCATGATTTGTGAAATTTTCTTTCAGGTTTAGAAAAGACTGCTAAGATATAATTATCTGTTTATGTATCATGAATAACTGTTATTTTCTTTGAATTTGTGTATGTAAAAATGTATTTAATGTATTATCCAAATAATTCCACCCGCCGCCCCACACCTGCACAAACATAAAGAATATACTGGGTGACAATTACTGAGCTATATGAAATTAAATCGTCATAACTTCTGAACGGTTTGCGTTAGGACATTCAAACTTCACGGTTAGACGAGGGGCGTGATGGGAATTAGTATGCGTTGCGCACATGGGTTGTTGTTGTCGGCCATTTTCATTTCGATGGGTTCGTCAATAAGCAAAATTGGCGCATTTGGGGGACTGAGAATCCGCATTTCACGATCAAGAAGTCTCTTCACCCTCAAAGGATGACTGTGTGGTGTAAAATATCCAGTCACGGAATAATAGGTGCGATATTCCTTGATGGCAT
The DNA here is from genome assembly GCF_023898315.1 of Schistocerca nitens. Classification (NCBI taxonomy): domain Eukaryota; kingdom Metazoa; phylum Arthropoda; class Insecta; order Orthoptera; family Acrididae; genus Schistocerca; species Schistocerca nitens. The sequence continues at coordinate 697,122,235 of NC_064616.1, read as the reverse complement.
GGTGGCTATCGAAGAAGGAGAGTGTTTAATGACCTGCAGGAGCCCTATGAGAACAGCATTCCGGTTCTCGGGTACCCAGAGGCAATTGCCATGGGCCTCGATTGGCCGCCGTATTCTCAGGATCTGAACACATGCGACTCCTTTTTTTGTGTGTGTGTGTGAGGGGGGGGGGGGAGGGCTGTGTAAGGTGTACAATAATAACCTCAAGACCATTGCTGATCTGAAAACAGACATGCAGGAGGTCATCGGCAGCACCGATGTTCCGAGACTTCAGCGGGTCATGCAGAATTTCACTATTCGTCTGCGCCACATCATCGCCAATGATGGCAACCTAAAACCGAAAATCTATAGTCACGTTTACATGTTGAATAAAGTGTGTACACGCCGTAGTTTGTAACTAATTTACGTTTTTTTCATATATTTCAGTAATTGTCTCCCTATGTACAATTATTGTTATTATTTCGTAATCAGGAGAACGTTCTTCATTATGATGAAAGGCACAAGTTTCTTGTTTTAATTGATAAATGCGAAAGTTGTTTATGAATAACAGAAACATGTATTGCATAATTTAAATGAAGTATTGAAGTGATGTTTAATACACTCCTGGAAATTGAAATAAGAACACCGTGAATTCATTGTCCCAGGAAGGGGAAACTTTATTGACACATTCCTGGGGTCAGATACATCACATGATCACACTGACAGAACCACAGGCACATAGACACAGGCAACAGAGCATGCACAATGTCGGCACTAGTACAGTGTATATCCACCTTTCGCAGCAATGCAGGCTGCTATTCTCCCATGGAGACGATCGTAGAGATGCTGGATGTAGTCCTGTGGAACGGCTTGCCATGCCATTTCCACCTGGCGCCTCAGTTGGACCAGCGTTCGTGCTGGACGTGCAGACCGCGTGAGACGACGCTTCATCCAGTCCCAAACATGCTCAATGGGGGACAGATCCGGAGATCTTGCTGGCCAGGTAGTTGACTTACACCTTCTAGAGCACGTTGGGTGGCACGGGATACATGCGGACGTGCATTGTCCTGTTGGAACAGCAAGTTCCCTTGCCGGTCTAGGAATGGTAGAACGATGGGTTCGATGACGGTTTGGATGTACCGTGCACTATTCAGTGTCCCCTCGACGATCACCAGTGGTGTACGGCCAGTGTAGGAGATCGCTCCCCACACCATGATGCCGGGTGTTGGCCCTGTGTGCCTCGGTCGTATGCAGTCCTGATTGTGGCGCTCACCTGCACGGCGCCAAACACGCATACGACCATCATTGGCACCAAGGCAGAAGCGACTCTCATCGCTGAAGACGACACGTCTCCATTCGTCCCTCCATTCACGCCTGTCGCGACACCACTGGAGGCGGGCTGCACGATGTTGGGGCGTGAGCGGAAGACGGCCTAACGGTGTGCGGGACCGTAGCCCAGCTTCATGGAGACGGTTGCGAATGGTCCTCGCCGATACCCCAGGAGCAACAGTGTCCCTAATTTGCTGGGAAGTGGCGGTGCGGTCCCCTACGGCACTGCGTAGGATCCTACGGTCTTGGCGTGCATCCGTGCGTCGCTGCGGTCCGGTCCCAGGTCGACGGGCACGTGCACCTTCCGCCGACCACTGGCGACAACATCGATGTACTGTGGAGACCTCACGCCCCACGTGTTGAGCAATTCGGCGGTACGTCCACCCGGCCTCCCGCATGCCCACTATACGCCCTCGCTCAAAGTCCGTCAACTGCACATACGGTTCACGTCCACGCTGTCGCGGCATGCTACCAGTGTTAAAGACTGCGATGGAGCTCCGTATGCCACGGCAAATTGGCTGACACTGACGGCGGCGGTGCACAAATGCTGCGCAGCTAGCGCCATTCGACGGCCAACACCGCGGTTCCTGGTGTGTCCGCTGTGCCGTGCGTGTGATCATTGCTTGTACAGCCCTCTCGCAGTGTCCGGAGCAAGTATGGTGGGTCTGACACACCGGTGTCAATGTGTTCTTTTTTCCATTTCCAGGAGTGTATATTTCTGTTCAGCAGTTCTTTTATTTTACCTTTATGTCGAGAAAACTGCGTTTCCTAGCGCTGTATAATAAATCTGGACTGTTTTCTTTATTTTTACTACAACATCCCTGTGTTTCACATTACAAATCAACAATCTTCGGATAAAATCTGAATTAAATATTGGAAATTTCAGTTTTGCTATAAATACTGTTCATTCTTAAGTGACAGGCTGGAGTATAACTACGTAGACCAAAAATGTTCCTTAGATTACCTGGCCCTATATGTAACCTCTCTCAGTTTCTAGACCGTTCACCGTTTCCGGTTTTTAAGGAAATCTACTATTGCCCTGATCGCATACGTAAAGAAAGTAATCGTTATGAGGTAACGCCCGACAGGTACACAACACACCCAACGTACAGCTAACGTGGGTGCGACATTAACGGACCAAAGCTACTGGGGAAGCTAATGTAGTCTACGCTTACTTACGGTCGTTTATTCAGAAGTCAACACAGGACAGCAACAATAGCGGTTGCCAGGGAGGAGGAAACCCGCTAACCGGCTAGCGCAACATCAGAGAACTTCTACGAGTCGTGAGCGCAACTTTCAATTTGAGACTGATGCTGAGTAAGTGTTTAAGGAGACGAGACTGCTAAGGTCATCAGTCACCCTTTTCTATTCATCACCCGGGACACAAACAGTGTACCCAATCTGTCTGCGTATTGAGTAAATTCTGTGTGCAAATATCAGAAAGTGTTCTGCACGGTTGCGTAGCATGTATCTGACAAGGGGACCAACACACCTTTTAATCACAGATTTTGGTTAGTCGTAGGTACGTCCTGAGTATCTCGTTAGCGGCTTTTCGTGCGACGCCCCATAGTTTCCAAGAAAACTGATGGTGAAGGTTTATGCGTATCATCTATAATTGTAACGATAGACATTTTACGACCAAGCGAAAGTAGCGCAACGGTTAAGGTTTTTGGCTTTCACGCTGATGGTGCAGGTCCAGATCCAGCCCATGTACTTTCTTTCTATTGTGGCGTAAAGATTACCATTCAATAGTGTATGTAATGCAAAATTATTCAGAAATAGTATTTTTTTATGTAGAAATTTCATTTATATACCAATCACTACGGCAAACTTTCTTAAAATGAATATTCCGTTTGTGATTCTTAGTTAAAAATAACAAATATATGGGTAACGTTTTCTTTATTTGTGGTGAGAGCATACTGATTAGACACTTTACGATCAAATCTTTGTAGTGCACAGAAAAGCAAGCACCTGAACTATAAAGATTTTCTCACCCAAATGCATTCCACTTTGGGATCCCAGAGACGTTTATTTTTACAGGCAGATTAAAATTTTCGTGAAAAAATAATTCAAAATCCTCCCAACTTATTAAAGACTAATAGAGAAATCACTTCGAGGGAAGGTCTCATAAAATTACGTTCTTTAATTTTGCATCAGCTTAGTGCTCTTGCTTTCTGAAGAATGATCAAAGTGCGTGTTTCGCATGGAAGTGGATATAAAAAACTGTCTTTTTGAATTTAAAGCAGCAGTTTTCATTAAATGTGCGTTGCGCTCTGCGAATTTGTGTTTCGGTTGCTTCTATCCGGAATTCTGTTCTAGCGCAGCAAGCGGCGCAAGTGATAGCGAGTAAGGTAATTCTGTTATTTAGTCTGTGACAAACGGAATAATGTTACACATTTGTAGAAAATTTGTTGTAATGATAGTTTTATTAATGAAATTACTACTACGAAAATGATTATTAATTAATAATTTTCACGGCATGTACCATTTAATCAGATTAAAAGTACAACGAAATTGAAAAGAGTCCCCAAGCAGGATATGAATCCGCACCGTGAGCGTGGTAGTCGCTATCTTCGGCTGCTGCGCTAAGCTCACTTGTTTAAGACACTGCTAAAGATGTAGGTATACGAGGTATCTCAGCTGAAATTGGGCACTGAAATGAATACAATGGCGACAAGTGAACATCTGTGCCGGCTCAGACTCGAGCCTAGATTTCCCACATTACGCTAGAGGTTGCCTTAACTGATTTGGCTATCCACGCACACTCTCTGTCCAACCCAAATTCTCAACTGGTCGCACACTACACATGTAGCGTCTGCCGTCCATTGTCCTCATTACTCATTTCGGACATATACAAAAGAACAGACATCACACGTATAAATAATATGTATTCCTAGATGGTGGATAATGATATCTTCAGTGTGGATGCACACTACGTCTCAACTCCTGAGGGAATTAGGTGAAGCTGTGAGGAATGAGGTTAATGGACAGAGGCTGCTACATGTGTAGTGAGTGACAAGTGGAGAATTTGGGCTGGGCAGAGAGCGTACTTGGATAGTTGAAGCGAAAAAATAGGATAAATTGTTAACACACAGAGTGTTTCACAATCCATGTTATACACTTCTAGAGGTTGCAGCGGGGACTTAGTAGACCAAGTTTTACATAGGAACGCATGTGCAGAAACGTCATCCAATGACACTACAGAGCGTCAAAGTTATAGACGCTCAAGTGCTCATAGCTCCTCAGGTATGCATTTTAGAGCCCGCACATTTTTTCCCGTTCTGGTACATACTACCATCTCTGAAAATTGCCTGCACTACAGTCTTAGCAACAACTGTACCAATACAAGTATTCCACTGTCAAAGATATCAGAACGGTTTTCGCATATAATTTTCGGCTCGTTCGTTTCCAGTACAGGGATTCTTACCTCAGATTGGCACATTTATCGTTTTCCATCATCCCTGAAAGTTTGTAACATCATTACGCTATTAGCCTGTATATAAACGGTGGCGCATATAAAGGTAGCCCGCGTGAGTATAAAGGAAATTCAGTGAAATTACGGAAATGAAGAGCTGAAACGGAGTTACCATTTATTTATAGTGAAAAATACAGTGAATTATACATTTGTAGACGATAGACGACATCTCTTGCCACATTAATACACACGTCTAGGCATGTTCAGATACACGCGGCGTAAAGTTTAGTTACCGATGGTGGCAACATCACGGCTCATGTTGTCTCTCAGTTCCCGTATTGTGTGTGGATTCGTTTCATAGACATTGCTCTTCAAGCGTCCCCACATGGAAAACTAACACGTTGTTACATCCGGCGAACGTCACGGCCACAAATGTTTCCTGCAAGTTCCTTCCTCAGTGAAGACATCACGGATTAGTTCCAGTGATATCTTAGACGTGTGGTATGTTGTTCCGTCTTGCTGGAAGAAGCAGTATTGTCTTTCATATTCAGAGATTGAGCACAAAACGTATCAAAAATTTCCTTATACGCAACCGTGTTGAGGGTAGTTTGAAAAAAATTGTGTCAATGATGCGCTTTCTTGTTACACTGCACCAGATACCGATTTTTTTGTCATATAGTGGTTGCTGACACACAATGTTAGGATTCTCTGTTGCCCAGTACCTCCTGTTTTGTGAATTTACGTGGCAGGAAAATTGAAACCGTGATTCATCACTCATGATGTAATGGAAAGCGTCTAACAAACCATCTTAGATGTTAATCAGAAGCCATGTGCAGTAATCTACTTGCTTCTGTCTGTCATCCTACCAAACTGCTGCATAACCATTACGTGATATGGCTTCAAATTAAGACTTTTCGATATCTTTCGAAACCCCTCCCACTTACTGGCAGATGTTACGCCAATTTACATGTAGACTTCTTTGGGCTCTGAATAATTCTTTGGTGAATATGATTTCACTGATGAAACAAGCTGAAATGCTGACAGAAAAATGATAACAATCAATTACTGCATAAGACTGCTCATTGTTGTAGCTGTTTACTCCATTTGAGGATTCGAAATTCCATTCACATTAAAAGGGAAGGCGGACTGCTTTTAACTGCAACAACCGTTACGTACAATAACAGGCGCCGGCGCCTAGAACTTTAACGCCCTGTAACGTCTTCGGATGACGTTCCCGGACATGGGTTTCTATGTAAAACTTGATATACAAAGGTCGTAGGACTTCTACAAGGGTGTAACATGAGTTGTGACACATCCTCTATAATTCAAAAGTATTGTGTGAAATGATAAATATTTATTACTATTATTATTATTTACTTTTGTTACATTTTATTTACTAAATGCTTCTCTGTGATATCTATTTAATCTTTTACTGTGTATAATATGTTGCTTGAAAAGTACTTTCCTACGATCTTTTTAAATAATGTAGCTGTAACGGTCTCCTTGGCCAGGTTATTTCACTATTTATTCCTTGCCAGAAAATGCTACTTAAAGTTTTATGTTTATTGTTTCTTGGTTCATGTAAGTCCAGTCTATATCTTGTTCGATGAACATGAATGCCGCTGTTTGTGTAGTAATTATCAAACTGGTTCAAATGGCTCTGAGCACTATGGGACTCAACTGCTGTGGTCATAAGTCCCCTAGAACTTAGAACTACTTAAACCTGACTAACCTAAGGATAGCACACAACACCCAGCCATCACGAGGCAGAGAAAATCCCTGACCCCGCCGGGAATCGAACCCGGGAACCCGGGCGTGGGAAGCGAGAACGCTACCGCACGACCACGAGATGCGGGCAATTATCAAACTTTTTATGCGCGTAACTGCTAGAGAAATGTACTAACATTGTTTACTTAGAACCCCAATGTTTTGATCGAGTCTTTATAATGAGCCAGATTACTAATTTTGGTCATTGCTCTAGTGGCCCTTTTCTGTAGTATCAATAGTGTGTTCATATTTTGTGCATTCGTTCCCAGAAAAGAATTCCAAAGCTAAGAATTCAGTACACATATGAGTAGTATGTAATTAAGAGACACTGGCTATAAAACACTGATAAGAGGATTCCAAGAGCATAAGATGCTGATGATATTCTGTTTGCAAGTATCTTTGTGAGTTCATACAACTTTAACTGAGAAGCAACATTTATTTCTAGGGATTTTATGTTTGTTATAAAGTCTACGGAGTTACCATCTACATGTAATTTAATATCTTCTTTTTCTCTCTTTGAAAGGGAATTCATGACATTTGGACACATTGTGAGCTCAATTGAAGGTTTAATTTGCTTTCTCTGCAAAGAGTTGTCTCGTTTTATATGTGTCTACAATATTTTTGTCGCAAGAAAAGAGAATTTTTTTCTCTTCGTCAATATTATTGTGAAAGTCATTGATGTAGATCAGGAAAAGTATAGGTCCTAAAAGGCTAACCTGAGGAATTCCTCTGCTATGGTATTTTAGTTCTCATAAGTGTTTCACTGAAAAGTTAGTGTTATTTGAGATTCATATTATATCCATCCTGTATTCGCTACCTGTTAGGTATAATTTGAAACAGTCATTAGCTACACCTCGTATTCTTAATGATCCTATCTTACACTGCGGTGACAGAAGTACTGGGATAGCAGTATGCACACACAGTTTTCAGTGTGTTGAAGTCGTTTAGTAAATTTCGTGCTTTAGTTTTCAACTGACGTTTATTATTCTTTCTAGTGAAATATTTCAGTAAACTTTTCATTCAGTGTTTTAACTTTGCTTAGTGTTACAGTGGTCGTTTTAATGTTTTGGTTTTAGCTAATAATTTTGTGAAGTTTTGCGGGTATTGGTATCGGCTGTGTTGTGGTAGTATTAATACAAGTAGCTGCTTTCTTAGTAGGCAGATAATTTCGAGACCATTGTTGTTAGTTCTTAAATAGTTCTACTGGTGTAACTGAACTTTGGTAACGTAGACGTATAGTTTTTTTTTCAGTAACTGTAAAATTTTACCATGAGTGAAAAGTGTGGGCTCTATCGTAGGTTTGTGAGTAGTGGATTAAGGTGTGGGATTTGTTCAAAGTATTTTCATTGTGGGGAATGCAGTGGGGAAGCCAGTGGTCATTTTAGGGGGATCCTCTCCTAGGAATGTAGACTCTGTAGTAGAAACAAGTTAATAGAGGAGCAGGAGCGTAAGCTCTGTGCCCTTCAGGTGCACTTACAATGCGCAAAGGAGGAACTAGATAGGTTGAGGAGAGTGAAGGGTGGTGGAGAATGGGAACTGGCAGTTGGCAAGAAGGTAGCTAGGAAGAGGAAGTATTCAGACAGTTTTACTTTGCATACATGCAAGGGATACGACCAATTGTCAGAGTTCAGTGGAGAGGAGCCTCGTGTAGCTGTAGATGTAGGTAACTTGCAGCAGTCCTCAGCAATTAGGAGGCCTAGGTTAGTTGCAAAGTCTAGCAGAAAAAAGGTTCTGCTGCTAGGTAGTTCCCACGGTAGAGGTGTGGGCCAGCAGTTGCAGGAAGTGTTGGGGAGTGAGTACCAGGTCAACAGCATTGTGAAGCCTAGTGCAAGGTTGGCTCAGGTGACTGAAAGCATAGGGGAGTTATGTGAGAGTTTTACGAAGGAGGATCGGGTAGTGATAGTGGATGGAGCAGGGAACAGTCTCGAAAGGGACGGGGAATATGATGTCAATGGTGACTTGGTTAAGATAGCTACTCAAACTGGTGGCACTAATGTGCATTTCGTGCTACTGTTTCAGCGTGTAACGTTCCCTGGCATTTTCACAATTTATTTGTAACATATACGCCGATCTGGGCAAGTTATATATATATATATATATATATATATATATATATATATATATATATATATATATATATATATATATATATCTTAATATTACTGAATGTGGTATGAAATATGTTTGTTATTTTTATTATATTTTTTTGTAACATTTCTCTGTATTTAGGATAGGAAATTTCTATATTTATTATGTGAATGTAAAAGTGTCAGTATTTGCGGTATCAGCGATATTTGCTGGAAATCGATTTACAAAGAAATGTTAATAATCGTAATAGACGTGCCGTTGTTTATCTTTGGCATGTGGAGACTCTCTGTAGTTGTATGGACAGAGCAGTCAGTGTGTGGAAGAGTAGTTGTGTAGACAGAGCCGCTAGAGTGAGGAAGGGTCAGGTGTGGACAGAGCAGCTAGTGTGTGGAAGAGTCGTTGTGGACAGAGCCGCTAGAGTGAGGAAGGGTCAGTTGTGGACAGAGCAGATGAAGTGAGGAAGAAGTGAGGAAGTGTTAATCCTTGATCGCTCTAGCAGACGCGATGTGCAGCTATGCTCGCGCCCATTAGACGCGCCTGATTCATTAACCCGCATTGTGGGCACTAAAGGTTGTGTATGCATCGTGGTTATCCAGCAGAGTTAAGATGTACTTCTTTTGTATCTGTCGGGACTTTGCCGCCTGTAATCAAAGCGTACGAATTAATGTGAGTTGACTTGTTGTTTGGGCTAAATATATTAGTATTCATTAAAAGTGTGAATTATTTATGTAAATGAGCATGCCCACGTCATCTATAAATCACATGCGTAATGTAGTAGGTTTGATCAGTGATAAATGTCGGCTTGGCAATAATTAAGACATTTTCTGTTAATTAAAATATTCTTGTGTTCTATGGCTAGTGCCGGGATAAAAGTCAGTAAAAATATTTCACAAAAAGAAAAACCCACTGCATTCTGGAAAGTGTATGCCAAGGCCGAATGATTTAAGAGACTCAGTTCTTATCCAGATAGTACTATCCAATTAATATGAGTGCATGTAATAATTTCCTTTAAATGTACGTAATCCTTAAGAAAGTAAAATTTGTTTTTTTTATTACCACACGTAATGAAGAGAGTGGTTCTACAACAAAGTTCGCACTAAGGCAAATTAACTTTTAAGCAAGAAATAAAATTATTATTTCCCTTTTTTATTTCTACGAAATTTCAAATCATTCATTCCAGGAATTTCGTTAAAATGGCACCCAGCGTGAAGCTCGATACAATTTTAAGAGAATATCATTAAAATGGCGCCCAGCGTGGGGCCAGATTCAATTTTAAGGAATTTCATTAAAATGGCGCCCAGCGTGGGGCTCGAATATGCAGTGGCCACGAAATACCCTTGAGATACCTAGGGAATTAATATAGTCGAACTTTGTTGCAGGACATTTAATAATTTTGTCATGTACTGTATGTATTGCTTAACCAATATTGTGTGGTAATACCTGTGTATGATTTTTTGCATGAGAACACTATGTATCCGGAGCTGAAGCAGAGAGCTCATTATTTTGAAAAATTAATAACCTTCCACAATATCAGGGGGCAGCAGCACCCAAGATAGATCACCAAAAGGTAAAGCTACAGTGTAGTTGTCCTGTAGGTAGTAAAGTAGCCTCCGTGCAGTGTCCTCGGATCATTAGTGGTGTGCTTGTTGTTAGTACTTTGTTTTAAAATAACAGGACATCTAAGTAGTTAGTCATTGTAGTATATAGTACGTATGTATTGGGTAATGTCCATTTCTTGTGTGCTTATGTGAGTGAAACCTGAAGTGTTAGGATACTTAGTTCAGATTTTATTTCTTTTGTTTACTATGGTTAGATTGCGTAGTCAGAAAGATATCAACATGGATAATGAGCAACAGTTAGTTAATAGTGATACCGAGTTAGAAAATGGGACACAAAGTAATGTTAGTGACGTAGCTCAGGAAGTACAATGTGAGAATCTGGGGGCAGAAGGGCAAGAAATGTTGCCACTGCCACCCAGTGATTCAGTTGATAGCGTAAATAGTGAGCCATCCGCAAGCACTGGGCACGGACCAGAGAGTGGTGTGATGTCAGAAGTGCAATCATTAAAAGATATGTTTGAGCGCATGATCACTTTCCAAGCTGAATTTGTACAAATGCAAGCAGAACGTGATAAAGAACGTGATGCCGAACAAGCAAAACGTGACCAGAGATTGGTAGCTGAATTTGCATGTAAACAAGCAGAGCGTGATAAAGAACGTGATGCCAAACAAGCAGAGCGTGACCGACGCATGCATGAGAGGGACTTGCAGTTGATGCAAGCTTTAGAAGTTATGCAAAGTGACATTGTTAACTTGAAACAAAAATATGAAACCATGCCCAAAACGGTGCAAGCATTAAGCGAAGGACTAAATAGTATTCAAATGGCTAATGCCAATATCGTAGAGGAAGTCAGTGTCCTGACTAATAGGGTCGAACAACTAGAACTTAACACAACCCACGTAATTGAGAACAAAGTGATCGAACATGTGCACAAAGTAGAACGTAACTTCATAAAGGAATTAGATGAGAAAGTGCACGCCGCAATTGAGGCCAGAGAGATGGATTCTACTGCGGATGTGCAAGATCTTAAAAAGATAGTGCAAAAGGACATTCCGCTGTGGCAGCGGAGTGTGGACCGCCGTCTTGCCGAAATGGAGCTAAGTTTGCGGCAAGACGATGTGCTGGCGTATGTCACGCCAGCCAAGTCCAACAATGATAGGCATATAAATACAGCAGTACACAATTGTGACTGCAAGACAGGACAGGCAACCGATGTAAGCGGAATAAATAAATGTCATTCCAAAGTAGTGATTGAAGAAAGTCTGATTAGGAACCAGACTAGTGAAGGCCTACTGAGTAATAACTACCACTAATTGTGTGCGTTCTTTCCCACAGCAGGAAATACGGATAGTATACTGTTTGTGAACTTGTTGCATGTTTCCTGGAGCACCGCAAGAAGACGTCGCACGGGCGAGCTGGTATCCAACGCGTTCGGCTATAGCAGCTATGCAGCGGCCACAGCAGCCCGTAGCAGACCAGACAGCCACGCCCGTACGCGCCGTAGCTGTCAACGATGGGGCGGTGACCTACACGAAGTCAGCGCGCCGCGCCGAGCGCCGCACCCCACCGCTCATCAAATACATTATTGGCTTTTGAAATGTTTACATAAACTGAATAACATATTAATGACTTCATTTTGATAAACATTGAACATGTACTATGTACGTCCGTAATTGATATATCCTAGGACAAGTGACCTTGTAGTGTATCACAAGAAAAATAGTGATATTGTGTAATTGTGTAAACCCGTTTGTGACAAACTGCAAAAATACTTCAAATGAAAAACTGTTAATATGGACTATAAACCAACTGGGATGGCTGGGCTCCGGCACAGTTTTGCCCAGGTTTCCTGATTGCCTACGCCCAAATGGGGGAGCCATGTACTTATATAATCCTGGGGCTAATTACAAGAGCCATTCCATAAAACATACAGAGGTGTAAAGAACGTTACTGGCACCATTGTGTCAAAGTGTAAAACCTCTTTGCCAAATGCTGCCAGGGGGCAATGTAACGTTCCCTGGCATTTTCACAATTTATTTGTAACATATACGCCGATCTGGGCAAGTTATATATATATATATATATATATATATATATATATATATATATATCTTAATATTACTGAATGTGGTATGAAATATGTTTGTTATTTTTATTATATTTTTTTGTAACATTTCTCTGTATTTAGGATAGGAAATTTCTATATTTATTATGTGAATGTAAAAGTGTCAGTATTTGCGGTATCAGCGATATTTGCTGGAAATCGATTTACAAAGAAATGTTAATAATCGTAATAGACGTGCCGTTGTTTATCTTTGGCATGTGGAGACTCTCTGTAGTTGTATGGACAGAGCAGTCAGTGTGTGGAAGAGTAGTTGTGTAGACAGAGCCGCTAGAGTGAGGAAGGGTCAGGTGTGGACAGAGCAGCTAGTGTGTGGAAGAGTCGTTGTGGACAGAGCCGCTAGAGTGAGGAAGGGTCAGTTGTGGACAGAGCAGATGAAGTGAGGAAGAAGTGAGGAAGTGTTAATCCTTGATCGCTCTAGCAGACGCGATGTGCAGCTATGCTCGCGCCCATTAGACGCGCCTGATTCATTAACCCGCATTGTGGGCACTAAAGGTTGTGTATGCATCGTGGTTATCCAGCAGAGTTAAGATGTACTTCTTTTGTATCTGTCGGGACTTTGCCGCCTGTAATCAAAGCGTACGAATTAATGTGAGTTGACTTGTTGTTTGGGCTAAATATATTAGTATTCATTAAAAGTGTGAATTATTTATGTAAATGAGCATGCCCACGTCATCTATAAATCACATGCGTAATGTAGTAGGTTTGATCAGTGATAAATGTCGGCTTGGCAATAATTAAGACATTTTCTGTTAATTAAAATATTCTTGTGTTCTATGGCTAGTGCCGGGATAAAAGTCAGTAAAAATATTTCACAAAAAGAAAAACCCACTGCATTCTGGAAAGTGTATGCCAAGGCCGAATGATTTAAGAGACTCAGTTCTTATCCAGATAGTACTATCCAATTAATATGAGTGCATGTAATAATTTCCTTTAAATGTACGTAATCCTTAAGAAAGTAAAATTTGTTTTTTTTATTACCACACGTAATGAAGAGAGTGGTTCTACAACAAAGTTCGCACTAAGGCAAATTAACTTTTAAGCAAGAAATAAAATTATTATTTCCCTTTTTTATTTCTACGAAATTTCAAATCATTCATTCCAGGAATTTCGTTAAAATGGCACCCAGCGTGAAGCTCGATACAATTTTAAGAGAATATCATTAAAATGGCGCCCAGCGTGGGGCCAGATTCAATTTTAAGGAATTTCATTAAAAGCGTCATGATCGGCCTCACCTTAATGCGGCTGTTAGGCGCGTTAATGTGGGGCTGCGGAGGGCACTGATGGCGGAGGGCATGGTTCAAATGGCTCTGAGCACTATGGGACTTAACATCTATGGTCATCAGTCCCGTAGAACTTAGAACTACTTAAACCTAACTAACCTACGGACATCACACAACACCCAGTCATCACGAGGCAGAGAAAATCCCTGACCCCGCCGGGAATCGAACCCGGGACCCCGGGCGTGGGAAGCGAGAACGGGAGGGCATGGATCACATCTCAGTGGTGCCAGTTGGGTCTATCAGTAGATGGTGTTTCACTAGGCATGGCCTGCACCTAAATAGGTATGGGAAGGGGAGGCTGGCTAGGCTTATAGGTGACAGTGTAGTGGGTGGTGGTGGTGGTAATGGTGTCACTCATGGAAAATTTCCTGTAGTACTTGGTGTTAGAGCTGCACCTTTTTTTGACTGAAGTCAGCTGATAGGTATACCTGCTTAAAGGAAGTGCCTCTAACTAAGGGCTCACCTCCAGAGGATGTAATGTTTCCAAGTAGAGAAGGAATTAGCATATTTCATCGAAATATAAGAGGTATTAGAGATAAAGTTAGTGAACTGCTAATAGATGTTAACTCTGAAATTATTGGTATATCAGAGCACCACTTAAATAATTTGATAATTCAGAGGCTTCCTTTACCAGGCTACAGATTAGCTGGCTGTTCCTCAAGGAGTGGCTTGTGGGGTGGGGGAGTGGCTCTGTACGTAAAAAACAGTATTTCATTTGAGTCCATAGAAATATCTCGACACTGCACTGAACAGATATTTGAAAGTTGTGCAGCATTAACTGAATTTAGTGAAACTAAACTTCTAATTGCTGTTGTTTATAGGTCACCTAACTCCGACGTCAGAGCATTTTTGCTTAAGCTAGAGAGGGTTCTTGATTCACTTTGTAGGAAGTACCAGAAAGTAGTTATATGCGGAGACTTCAATATTAATTTTGTATATGATTGTGCAAGAAAAAGGATGTTGGTATATCTCCTAAATTCATAGGATCTGTTGCAAACTGATGGGCATTCTGTTAGTAAAAGGGTGAATTGCCTTTCACACCATGATGCACAAATTTTTAACACTAAAAGTTTTTTGTACTCAAACCAATGTCACATTAAATTACAAACTACGTAGGAAAGTTAATCCAACAGCAATAGAGAGTTTTTTAAAACTTGTCAAGGAACAAGATTGGCAAGATGTTTATAGTGCCGATAATATAGATGACAAATACAATTCTTTCCATAACACATTTCTCATGCTCTTTGAGTGTTCCTTTCCATTAGAACATTCTAAACGGGGTACTAGCAGTAATGGACAGCCCGGTTGGCTGACTAGTGGGATAAGGATATCGTGTAGAACAAAGCGGGAATTATATCAAAATGTTAGAAGTAGTCCGAATCAAGCTACAGTAGCCCATTACAAACAATATTGTAAGATGCTGAAAAATGTTATTAGCAAGGCAAAAAGTATGTGGTAAGCAAATAGAATAGCTAATTCACGGGATAAAATTAAAGCCATATGGTCAGTTGTGAAGGAAGTGTCTGGTCAGCAGCACAAAGTCGATGATATAAAGTCAGTTTGCAGGAATAATATTTCTGTTACTGATAAATCAGATATATGTACAGTATTTAAGAATCATTTTCTGAGCATTTCTGGTGAATTAAATAAGAATTTAGTTTCTACAGGAAATCATATAAATTTCTTAGCAAAAGCCTTTCCGAGATTGACGCCTGAAATACTCCTCTGTGATACAGACAAGAGGGAGATTGAGTCAATAATTAAATCACTGAAGACTAAGGACTCTCATGGTTATGATGGAGTGTCTAGCAGAATATTAAAGTACTGTTCTGCACTCGTTATCCCTGTATTTAGCCATATCTGTAACTTTTCCTTTAGGAATGGTCAGTTCCCTGAGCGATTAAAGTACTCAGTAATAAAGCCGCTTCATAAAAAGGGAGAAAGGGATAATATAGATAATTTTAGACCTATTTCTATGCCATCAGTGTTTGCAAAAGTTATCGCAAAGGCTGTGTATGTAAGGTTAATTGATCATTTTATATCACATGATTTGCTATCAAATGTACAGTTCGGCTTTAGAAGTCGTTTGACAACTGAAAATGCTATATTCTCTTTTCTCTATGAGGTACTGGATGGGCTAAACAAAAAGTTTCGAACGCTTGGCGTATTTTTTGATTTAACAAAGGCATTTTACTGTGTTGATCTCACAATATTGCTCCAGAAGTTGGACCATTACGGAATAAGGGGAGTAGCTCACAATTGGTTCACCTCTTACTTTAGCAACAGGCAGCAAAAGGTCATTATTCACAATGTTGATAACGGCTGTGATGTGGGATCTGATTGGGGCACTGTCAAGTAGGGGGTGCCCCAGGGATCAGTGTTGGGGGCGCTCCTGTTCCTTAGTTATATAAATGATATGCCCTCTAGTGTTATAGGTAGCTCTAAAATATTTCTGTTTGCTGATGACACTAGCTTGGTAGTAAAAGATGTTGTGTGCAACATTGACTCGGTTTCAAGTAGTGCAGTACATGACCTCAGTTCATGGCTTGTAGAAAATAAACTAACGTTAAATCACAGTAAGACTCAGTTTTTACAGTTTCTAACACACAATTCAACAAAACCTGACGTTTTAATCTCACAGAATGGGCATATGATTAGTGAAACTGAACAGTTCAAATTTCTAGGTGTTCAGATAGATAGTAAGCTGTCGTGGAAAGCTCACGTTCAGGATCTTGTTCAAAGACTTAATACTGCCATTTTCACTATTCGAACGGTATCAAAAATGAGTGGTATTTCGACACGTAAATTAGTCTACTTTGCTTACTTTCATTCACTTATGTCGTTTGGTATTATGTTTTGGGGTAACTCTTCCCATTCTAGAAGGATATTTTGGCTCAGAAACGGGCGGTTCGGACAATAAGTGGTGTGAGTTCACGAACCTCTTGTCGACCTCTGTTCACGAGTCTGGGTATTTTGACATTTGCATCTCAATATGTATATTCCTTATTGCCGTTTCTTGTTACGAATATTAGTTTATTTCCAAGAATAAGCAGCTTTCACTCAGTTAATACTCGGCAGAAATCAAACCTCCATTTGGATCGGACTTACTTAACTCTTGTGCAAAAAGGTGTGCAGTATACTGCTGCATCCCTTTTCAATAAGCTGCCACTCGAATTCAAAAATCTTAGCAGTAATCCACGAGCTTTCAAATCGAAACTGAAGAGTTTCCTGATGGGTCGCTCCTTCTATTCCGTCGAAGAGTTCCTTGAAAAATTAATCTTATTCTTATTGTATTGCTGATGTCGTTTACTTAAACTTATGGACTGACTTTTTTCAGGTTCATGAACATTTATTTTTATCTGTTATTACTTTTATGTTGTAAGTTCATGTACTGACACGTTCCATGACCGTGGAGATTTGCTACTCAATTTGGTCCTACGGAACTTTACGTGTAAATAAATAAATAAATAAATAAATAAATAAATAAATACAGATGGCGGCAGTATCGCATGCACAAGGTATAAAAGGGCAGTGCATTGGCACGGCCGTCATTTGTATTCAGGTGATTTTGTGAAAAGGTGTACGACGTGATTATGGCCGCAAGACGGGAATTAACAGACCTTTAACTCGGAATAGAAGTTGGACTTAGACACATGGGACGTTCCATTTCAAAAAACGTTAGGGATTCAATTTTCCGAGCTCCACAGTGTCAAGAATGTGACGTGAATACCAAATTTCAGGCATTACCTCTCATCGTGGTCAACGCAGAAGCCGACGGCCTTCACTTAACAACCGAGAGCAGCGTCATCTATGTTAACAGACAAGCAACTCTGCGTGAAACAGCCGCAGAAAACAATGTGGAACGTAACGAAGAATGTGTCCATTAGGAGGACTATAGAGGCATATTTGGATCAAGTTTTAAGCCTGCTGCAAACCAATTGCGCCCTGCATCTCTTCCACCTGCTGGTCCAGGGGTTAGAATAGGACTGAGGTATTCCTCTCTGTCGTAAGAGGCGACTAGAAGAGTCTCGCACGTTTCGCCTTTATGTGAGGTACCCTGTAGGATTTGACCTCCAGTTTTCAAAATTTTCCTGAAGAGCGAGCCAAGTTTCGAAGAGCGTCTTAGATGGTGCATAGTATCCATCATGCACTGAGACCTCTCGTAATCTTCGTCGACGTGGATCTGCACTTCCGCTCATTCTCCAGCTGTTGGGCGAGGTCACCCTCCTGGGTGCGTTTTCCTCCATCTTCTGTGCAGTGTCGCTTTCTACGCTGTCGATGGTAATAGACTTCTTAGCTCGTTTGTGCCTGATATCCAGCACAGTAGCCAGTCCGTTGTGGTGGGGCCGCCATGTACCCTGTTGGTTGTAGCCCCCTGACCACACAGGGATCACTCTGCTGATGCCTGCGCCGTTAACTCAGGGACGTATGCCAAGGAGTAGGCGCCCACCACCCTAGGGCATTGCGACTCCCAGCAATGGTCATCTTGCCAGTAGGCCCTTGCTGTGGCTAGGTGGCGCCCGTCGGGAGGCCCCTGATCGGAGTGGGTGGCATCAGGGTGGATGACACGCCATGAAGCATGGAACGTCATCTCTTGCTGGTGGTCAAACACTAGCAGTCTAAGCGGTGAAGGTCTAACTTCAATGATAAGAAATACGACGCCAAATCGCCCCCCCCCCCCCCCACACACACACACGTCACGGGAGGAACGCCAGGCTAAGGTACCTCGTATGTACGAGAGTTGATGGGGAATCTTTCTTGTCAGTGAAGCCTCAGTTTTCTGTGGAGCATTTAGAAGACAAGTTTGGGGAGGTGGACGTCTTGTCCAAAATGTGGTCAGGGTCAGTCTTGATCAAAACAGCATCCTATGACCAGTCAGGGGCACTAATCGCCTGTGACAAGCTGGGGGATGTTTCTGTTTCTATCACGCCCCATAAGAGCTTAAATATGGTTCAGGTTATCAAATTTCACAGGGACCTTCTTTTGCAGTCTGACGATGAGCTGCGCGCCATTTTAGAGCAGCGAGGTGTCCATTTCACCCAGCGCGTCCACGGAGGTCCGACGGATAATCAGGTTGCCACCAGTGCCTTCATCTTGGCCTTCGAGGGTGACACATTACCCGAGAAAGTCAAGGTGATTGTCTGCCACTGTGATGTAAAGCCATATATCCCTTCCCCAATGCGGCGCTTTAAGTGCTGAAAATTCGGCGATATGTCTTCTCGCCCCACTTCCAGCGTCACCTGTTGGAATTGTGGACGTCCTTCACATCCCAATACTCCCTATGCCCTGCCTCCCATCTATGCCAACTGCGGAGAGCACCATTCACCTTGCTCGCCAGACTGTAGGATTCTCCAGAAAGAAAGAAAGTATTGGAATACAAGACCCTGGACCAACTGACCTACACTGAGGCTAAGAGAAAATATGAGAGGCTGCATCCTGTGCATATGACGTAAACCTACGCCGCCGCTACGACAACGGTTCTACCATCTTCCGTTCTGCTGCGTACAGTTGGCTCTCAGAGCCGTCAGACTCCACCTGCCCCTTGATGGTGGGGGGCACTTCCCTCCCTGTTGCTCCTGCACAACCTACTTCAGGAGCAACACCCCTCTCTCCACACACCCCCCCCCCCCAACCATCAGGGACGTCAGTCCCCACTTCTCAGCCGGAGAAGCGTAAGTCGTCTTCCAGCTCCTCTCCACAGGGAGGGATCCCTTGGGTCACTCCCTTCCCATGTTCCTACTAGTGGCAAAGCTGACACCCGCCAGTGGCTGAAGCAACCAGCTGGACAAACCTAAGGAGCAGCAAGAGAAACCTAAAAAGAAAAAGACCCCCCAGAACCAAGGCACTGCGGTGGCACCCACACCACCACTACGTACAAGCTCTGTGTCTGAGGGTGAGGTGGAGATTCTGGCGCCGGCTGGGCCTAGATCTCGCTGGGCCCTCATGCACAATGGATGTCGATCTCACAGGTACTAATCTGGTGGCAGCAGGTGACCCTGAGTCGTAGGCTGCCTCATTGAGTTTTTTAAGCCTTCCCACTCTCACGATTCTCCACCACCTGGCTGAGCTACGGCAACTGTTAAGCTTTACACCTGGTTTCTGCATTGCCCTCCAGGAAACCTGGTTCCTGGCAATGCGGACTCCTGCCCTCTGTGGCTATATTACAGGAACAGTAGCGACTACAATAGAGTGTCAGGTGGAGTTTGTGTCTATGTCCTGAACTCAGTATGTAATGAACCTGTGCCCTTCAAACACCTCTTGAAGCTGTGGCTGTCAGTATAAGGACGATGCAGGAAATAACAGTCTGCATTGTATATCTTCCTCCAGATGGTGCAGTACCATTGAACATATTGGCTGCACTGATTAATCAACTCCCTAAATGTTTCCTACTTTTGGAAGATTTTAATGCACATAACCCCTCGTGTGGTGGCGCCATGCTTACTGGCCGAGGTAGGGAGGTCGAAAATTTACTGTCACAACTCGACCTCTGTCTCTTAAATACAGGTGCCCCCACACATTTCAGTGTGGCACATGGCACATATTCGGCCACTGATCTCTCGGTTTGCAGTCCTGGCCTTCTCCCATCTATCCACTGGAGAGCATATGACGACCTATGTGGTAGTGACCACTTCCCTTTTACAATCCCATAGTCTGGTTTACGGTTCAGCGGCGCCCTCAGCGTTGCGTTTACTCGACACAGTGCACCACTGTGGCGTTCACCAAGCAATGGGAGCTTTGGGAACGAGTCTGGTGACCAGTGTCCTGGTGGAGGCCGGAGTCCCTCCATTGAAGGTTAGGCGTGCACAACTGCTCGCCAGATACGTTGCACACGTTCGTAGTTCTCCTGCGCATCCGAATTACCGTCTCCTTTTCCCAACCATGGCCGTTCATCTCCAGCATCGGCGGCCCAGGTCAAGGCTTACGCCTGCGGTTCGAGTGCAGTCCCTTCTGTCAGAACTGGAGTCCTTCCCGTTACCACCTCTCCTCGAGGTCCATTTACGTACACCTCCATTGTGTACACCAAGGCCGCAGATTCTTCTGGACCACTCGCAAGGCTCTAACAACTCCGTTGACACTGCGGCTCTCCACTGTCACTTCCTCTCGATTCTCGACATGTCCCGGGGCCAGGGGCGTACACCGACGGCTCGATGGCTGATGGGCACGTAGGATATGCGTATGTTCATGGAGGACATACTCAGCAGCACTCCTTGCCAGATGGCTGCAGTGTTTTCACTGCGTCCGCAGCTCGTGGTCGTGCGGTAGCGTTCTCGCTTCCCACGCCCGGGTTCCCGGGTTCGATTCTCGGCGGGGTCAGGGATTTTCTCTGCCTCGTGATGACTGGGTGTTGTGTGATGTCCTTAGGTTAGTTAGGTTTAGTAGTTCTAAGTTCTAGGGGACTGATGACCATAGATGTTAAGTCCCATAGTGCTCAGAGCCATTTGAACCACTTTTTTGTTTTCACTGCAGAGCTGGTGGCCATATGTCGTGCTCTTGAGCACATCCGCTCCTTGAACAACCTACAAGCTATCATGCAGTGCTATCCTTGCCATCCTTTGGTAGCGCCCTTTCAGGAGTCAGTCTATGCCCTGGAACGGTCCCATCGTTCAGTGGTGTTTCTGTGGACCCCAGGACATGCCGGAATCCCAGGCAACGAATTTGCCAACAGACTGGCCAAACAGGCTACGCGGGAGCCTCTTCTGGAGATGGGCATCTGCCTTACGCCGCAGGGTTTTTCTGCTTTGGGAGACGGAATGGCATAACAGTACGTACAACAAACTTCGTGTCGTTAAGGAGACTACAAATGCGTGGAAGTCTTCCACGCGGGGCCGGCCGAAGTGGCCGTGCGGTTAAAGGCGCTGCAGTCTGGAACCGCAAGACCGCTACGGTCGCAGGTTCGAATCCTGCCTCGGGCATGGATGTTTGTGATGTCCTTAGGTTAGTTAGGTTTAACTAGTTCTAAGTTCTAGGGGACTAATGACCTCAGCAGTTGAGTCCCATAGTGCTCAGAGCCATTTGAACCATTTTCTTCCACGCGGTCCTCTCACAGGGAATCGGTTGTCCTCTGCTGGCTCTGCATTTGACATGCGTGGCTAACGCATGGTTACCTCCTCCGTCGCTATGACCCATCTCGGTGTCACTGTGGTTCACAAATGAAGGTCGTCCACCTCTTGCTGGACTGCCCACTTTTAGCCGTTGTGCGGCGGAGTTTTAACTTTCCCAGCACCCTACCTTCGGTGTTGGGCGACAATGTCTCAACACCAGCTTTAGTTATACGTTTTATTCATGAGGGTGGGTGTTATCGTTTGATCTAAGTTTTATCGAGTGTCCTTTGTCCCTCTGTGTTCTCCCCCATAGTGCTTTTAGGGTGGAGGTTTTAATGTGTTGCAGAGTGGCTGGCTTCTTCCTTTTTATTCTCATGGTCAGCCAGCCATGGTAATCTGCTCTCTTGTTTTGATCTCTTCTACATGTTTCTTGCGTCTCTCTCTGTGGTTTTCTTGTCCGATTTTGTCCATTTAGTGTTTGTTGCCCTTCTGTCGTGGTTTTCTTCTCGCTTCCAGCGGTGTTTTGTATGTCCCGATTATTTTACTCCCACCCTTGTGGAATTATTGTAATCGGAACGAGGGACCGATGACCTAGCAGTTCCCCCCCCCCCCCCCCCCCCCTCTTTTAAACCAACCAACCCTGTATCTCCAGCAAGAAGAAGCTCTATCCTGTAATTCCCGAACTGTGTCAGAAAGATTTGGGAAACACCCCGCAGACATGTCAGTGCGTGTCTACCGCTAAAGGTCAAATGTTTTCAAGTCAACTGAGGATACCTGGGACACCATCGAATGGGATATAGGCGGCTTAATAGCAGCTCCGACCAATCTCCATGGATTGCAGGCGGAGACTGGTTATGGATCAGGTTAGATACACAAAAGTTTTGTAAAGTCCTTGCCACGACGCGTTGCCACAGTAATTTGGGCGAAAAGAGGCGCTGCACGCTAATACGTACGTGTATTTAATTCAAGTCTGCCCAAGTGTGTTAATATGTGGTAATTGTTAGGATATTACTTTCCTCTACTACAACCAGAGACAGTCATGGAAAATTCGAGCAACACAGCAAATGAAACTACAGAAGTGTGTTTGTATTACGTGAGTTTATTCACGAGTCTTTCTGTCTGTCAGTCTACTGCATTTAACGGGGAAATGACCCAGATGTGGCACATTTTGCCGAACGGTTATTACAGCAGCATGTTCTTTCAATTTAATCACGCAGTGGTATGTTCCTGCTGTAGTAAATAATAGCGGATTCATGAGTGCCCATAATTATCTATTTCTACGAATCGTGATGTACGAAATAATATCCCGTAGAATCATTGCATGTAATCAAACGAAACAGCGCCGTAGTTAATACGTTAGATCCGTATCGTGTTGTTGTAATTAAAGTGCAGCTACTCACAGAGGACCAGTTGGGCTGTAATTATCGTACTGAGACGAAACTTGGTAGATATTATAATGCGTTGCTGTAGAACCGATCTACGCCGGAAAAAGTTAGTTTCGATTTTGGCCACCACGTGCAAATCTAGCGCTGTACAACATATCGTCGACGTCTCTGGTGCTCATACTGAACAAATTGAGTAAGCGACGGTTAATAATATCAACTTTATATCTTTCTCGCTTTTTTGCCCTTTTCTGCCCACATCCTGTTCCTAATACATTACATACTGAAACATTTCTATACGTATTTATTACATTCATAGCGCTAGATTTGCGCCTGGAGGCGAAAATTGGAACTAATTTTTTTCCAGCATAAATCGGTTCCACATTAGTGGATTACTTTATCTACCAAATTTCGCTGGGTAATGACAGCCCACACTGGACCTCTGTTGGTAGCTACACCTAAACCATAACATCCGCTACTTGGCAAGAGAGCGTTCCAAATGATCAGTCAGTAATAGAGAAATACATTTTGTATATTTTTCCTAAATTACTTCAGGCAAATGTCTGACGTGTCGTTCAACAAGATTTCACTCTCTATGTTAAACTGAGCCAGCGCTCCATACTTACTACTGACCACGACGTCGACGGGACGTTATACATTAATCTGCTTCATCGCTCATCGTCTATGTACTAATCTGTATTTTACAAGATTCTGTTAATAATGTCCCACTGAAGAACTGAGCGTCATGTGTGTGTCTCCTGTACTATTTCATCTTCCAGAGGGCTGAATTGCTGCTCCGAATCTGTGTAGCTCTGTTGTATTTTAAGGCAGCTTCTCTGCGCTATACTTACAGTCAAGTGCATTACGTTATGAAATTTTAAAGTAGATCGCGTAACCAACGAGTTACTAAATATAACTGAGGAGAAAAGAAATGTGTGTCATAACTTGAGTAAAAGAAGGGATCCGTTGGTAGGACACATTCTGAGACATCAGGGAAATCGTCAGTTTAGTATTGGAGGGGAGTCTTGGCGGTAAAAATTGCACAGGGAGACCATGAGCTGAGTACATGAAGCAGGTTCAAATGGATGTGGGCTGTAGTAGTTACTTGGAGATGAAGAGGCTTACACAGAGCCGGCTGGGGTGGCCGAGCGGTTCTAGGCGCTACGGTCTGGAACCGCGCGACCGCTACGGTCGCAGGTTCGAATCCTGCCTCGGGCATGGATGTGTGTGATATTCTTAGGTTAGTTAGGTTTAAGTAGTTCTAAGTTCTAGGCGACTGATGACCTCAGATGTTAAGTCCCATCCCATAGTGCTCAGAGCCATTTGAAATTTTTTTTTTTTTTTTTGCTTACACAGGATGTAGTAATGTGGAGAGCTGCATCAAACCAGTCTTCGAACTGATGACCATAACAAGAGGCTACGATTTGTATATAACGAAAGTGATATAAACGTTGGAGAGTGCTGCTGTTGCTATTCGACAGTTGGTACAGCCTTATTCGTATACGAGCACAAATTTTATCGGTATTCAGAGTTGATGGCTTGTTACTGAGAAATGGGGTACTATTAATATCTAGAAAATTTACTGCCAGTCAAGGAATCTAAGAAGTCTGTGTTGATGTTTCGTCAAGACTGGACACTGGGAGGCAGTGAGGAGAAATGAAGCCCTACAATCTGTTTGTTTTGTTTCACATTTAACGAACCTTCACGACACTTTCACCGAAGACGGTGTGCATCTACTAACAGTTGTGGGAGTAAATGCCGCAAATGAGAAGCGACTCAAGTTAACAAACTGTCCAGGTTTCGCCCAGAGTTAATTAAGAAACATAAGAAACGTTAGTTTCTTTCAAATAAAATTTTCCGGCCTGACTATACGACTCAAGTATTTCGTAATTTATGGAGCTGTACCGATGTTTATTACCACCACAAAGGAATAATTTACGATACCAGAGACATTTTGTGCCACCGTTTACTAAACTCACTGTATCGACGACGAATTACATTGATTTCAGTTCGTGATATTTTAATTCTGTCTGAGTGTATTGCACTTTACTATATATTTGAACGAAATGCTATTCGAATAATGATGCTGTTTTCATGCTTTCATCTTCGTTTTCGACGAAAATTGATACTTGTCGACGAAAGGGATGATCCGTGTGCCGTTTTTGTTTTTACAATGGAGCTGCAGTTAATGAATCCAATGAAATTATCTCAATTTTTGTTTGAATACAAGTGCTAATCTCGAATATTCGTTTCTGAAGTCATGATAGTGTACGCAAAGGGATGCTAAGTGGATGGTTCCTGTGCCTGAGGACGATCGTTTGTCATCGAAGCTGGCACATAAATAAATTAATTCATCTTAGCAGCTATCGGCGTTCCTTCATGGTTAATTACGCTGCTATAATTAATCAACTTGGGTGAAGGTTCAGTACGTCACGAGATCAAGAAGCTTGAATAATAAAATTACATTTGACAGCAAGAAGCTGTAACGAGTGAAACAGATGCAAAAATACTTCACAGAAGTTACTTCAGTGGACAATGGAGACCTCTAACACCAGCTAGAGCGGCGGCGCTCAACGCGAATGCAGTCATTTAGCTTTTTGTTCTAGAAAAATATTTTCTCATCGGTCTTTGAGTGACGAGGGAAGGTATATAGTGGCTTACAGATCTTATTTTCAACCTCTCACTAGCGTCACCAAGCGGGTAGGTGCGTTGGTTAAGAGACTGGTTTCACATTTGAGAGAAGCAGGATTCTAAACTAACACTGGCCAGCTACAATGCTGGCCACCGTAAATGCAACACCCTGAAGGAAGCATCCGAATCAAGTGAAATTTACACCATGAGTTTGCAGCGATGAGATATGCAACTTGTTGTGTCTAGACCATACAGCCCAGACACAATGCTGTAGCCGATAGGGCACGCAAGGCTAACGCAGACGGGCGTGAAGTCTGGAACATGAGACTTATAAATGCACTAAAGAAAAATACGTAGCCTTTTTAATACTTAACTTTATTCTCTTGTTGGAATACATCTCTCCTGCATACTCGTAAGCTATTGGCACTGATACAAATGGCGCCTTGCTAGGTGGTCGCCATTTAACTTAGCAGAGGGCTATTCTACTGTCTATCTCTCGGCAAATGAGAGCAAGGCTTAGCACGTCCAATCGCTAGCTATGTTGTCCGTACAACTGGGGACGAGGTCTCCTCAGTCTCTCGAGACCTGCCTTGTGGTGGCGCTAGGTTTGCGATCCCCCAGTGGCGACACGCGGGTCCGACATGTACTACAGGACCGCGGCCGATTTAAGTTACCACCTAGCAAGTGTGGTGTCTAGCGGTGACACCACACAACTGATTAGAATTTCAGCGCAGACGCACATCACGCGCGCCTGAGGCGCCACCTCATAGCGCCATTTAAGGCTTGGCGATTTCGACGAGTGTACGTTCGGCACGTGTGTTTACCTTGTGGTTGTTTCACAAGACGATCAGTTATGCCTCGTAGACAACAGCAAACATCTTTTGATCAAGTATCCGAGTTCGACAGAGGAAGGATAGTGGCTTACCGAGATTGTGGATTATCATACAGAGAAATCGCTAGTCGTGTTGGACGAAACCAAACAACTGTAATGCGGATATGTGACTGTTGGATGCAGGAGGGTACGACGGACCGACGTGGTCGATCGCATTCACCTCCGTGCACCACTGCACGTGCTGATAGGCAAATTGTGCGCATGGCAGTGACGGATCGATCAGTGACATCCCGAACCATAGCACAGCACATTGCGTCTGTAACGCATCATCCAGTGTCTGCGCGTACCATTCGACGCCGTTTACAGCAGAGTGGTCTGTCCGCAAGACGTCCATTGCTTCGTCTATCATTGACGCAGAACCACAGACGTCTCCGTCGCCAATGGTGTGATGACAGACGGATGTGGACGGCAGAATGGAATAACGTTGTCTTTACTGACGAGGCACGCTTCTGTCTGCAGCACCACGATGGTCAGATTCGAGTGTGGAGACACCGTGGAGAGAGGATACTGGACAGCTGCGTTATGCACCGCCACACTGGTCTTGCACCGGGTATTATGGTATGGGGCGGTATTGGATATTACTCTCGCACGCCTCTAGTACGCATTGCCGGTACTTTAAATAGCCGGCGCTACATATCCGAGGTGCTGGAGCCAGTTGTCCTTCCTTACCTTCAGGGCTCGGCCACAGCCATATTTCAACAGGATAATGCGCGACCACACGTGGCACGCATTGTCCAAAGGTTCTTCGTAAATAACCAGATTGAATTGCTTCCCTGGCCGGCTCGCTCTCCGGATCTTTCGCCGATAGAAAACATATGGTCCATGGTTGCTCAACGAGTGACCCAGATTACATCCCCAGCTGCCACACCAGATGATCTTTGGCAACGTGTGGAAGCTGCTTGGGCTGCTGTACCCCAGGAACACATCCAACGTCTCTTTGACTCAATGCCGAGACGTATGGCAGCGGTGATCTCCAACAATGGCGGCTACTCTGGCTACTGATTCTGGCAGGAACCACATGTCACAGACGTCTGTAAACGTAATCATTTGATACTTGGTCAACATGTTATCTACAAAATAAATTGTGTTGTGCTACCTCTTGTCTTTCCTGGTGTTGCATTTACGGTGGCCAGCAGTGTAGATTTAAGTTTACGGTGGTTTGCCAAATCGATTAAGGCATAGTCTGAGATACATAATTTGAAAATGACACGGCTGATTTCCATTCCCACTGAATTCGTGCTCCGTTTCTAATGATCTTGTTTTCGACAGTTCGTTAAACTCTAACACTCGTTTCTTTCTCTGTAACGTGTCATGTAGTGAGAGTCTGAGAATCTGTGGATGCTAATCCACCCATCGGATACAAGTGCTACGCTTTGCATCAGCCACGATGTTTTGTCTGGAGAAGTAAGTTACGTGCTTGAAAGGGTTTCATATTCACCGTTGTTTTATTTGCATTCTCATCAATAACAAAACAACTTCGCTGTATTCTAAGGGTTCTTACGAAAGCCATAAGTGCGCCACAAGTACTTACTGTGTATACTACACTGGAAGAAACGAGGAACCCTTCATCACTGCTTCAGTGGGTCTACGAGCACCCCTAAACTGTGCCACGACTAGAATTAATGCCTACACAGAAATCTCTCCATACATCCTTGAAAAAGGTATACAATACTGACTAGCTCCCGTTTTGATTCGTAGACTAAAATTTAATAGAGAACAACATCTCTCGTTTCTTGACTACGTGTAGGCCTTTGACAACATAGACAATAGAATGATGTGGGAGATGTTAGACAGGACAGACATACCACACCATTTGATGGTGAGATGTTGAGGTATGGGCTAAAAGAAGTAGAATTTTACGTCAATAACATTAACCAACGAAACTGCCTAATGACAAATAGCTGATGATTAACTTCTTATGACAGACAGTGAGGACACCCTTCAAAAAGCCATTTATAAATTAGACGTCCAAGAGGTGGACTAAAATAGAGAGACACGACAATCACAACACATTACCATGTCTAATGCGGTGTAAGAAAACCGTTGATGTTGAAAACAGCTTCCAGTCGTTTCGGAATGTATAACTCTAGATCCTTCTTGCAAAATAGTGGTAACGTTGATGTAGGTGGATAGCGATGAAGTACACTTCTTTCGAAAGTAGACCACAAAGGCTCAATAATATTCAGATCTGGTGACTGTAGTGGCCAGGGGAGATGATCACAAAAAACAGTCTGGGATGATGCGAGCTGTGTGGACCGGGGTTCAGTCATCTTTGAACACAACAACGTAACTGGGGAGCAAATACTGTACAATGGGATGCACCTGATCAGGCAAAATTGCCACATAATCCTTGGCAGTAATGCGATCTTACATAGTAACCATAGAATCACAGAATACTACGATGTGGCTGCCTAAATCATCACCGAACTCCCACCTTGTTTCACTATTGGGTCGTAAACTTGGCCAGACATCGGAAACAGTGTGAAGCATGACTCATCCGGCCACATTATTATCTTCCATTGCTCCATAGTCCAGGTTTTAGGGTGTCAGCACCACGTTTTCCTGTTACTGTCATTTTCATCACAGATGAGTGGTTTTGGAATTCCAGATCGCCTTCTAATTACCTGCTTATGGAACTCTCTTCGTGTTGTTTTGCTACTGACTTGGTTCGCGAGTGCGTCATTCAACTGCAGTGGCTTTTGGAACTCTCGTCCGATTATTTTTCGTCAGAATCGTCTTCAATGACCTTCCGTAAGGACCTCTTAACACACACTTTCGTCCGCGTTGTGACTTGGCGGATGGTGTTCGACCACTTTCCTTGTATGTGGCACAGATCTTCGATTTGGTGTCTCTTGAAACACCATACACTTCGGCTGCCTTGGTTACGGCAGCAACCACCATAAGAGCATCAACGACGTGCCTAGGTTCGAAGTCGTTCATCTGCGACATACTGAACTTACAGTTACTCAACTGACACTTGCACCGTGATGCAGACATTGCACTGGCGGCGTTCGCGCTCAAATGCTACAGCGCAACCTGCAGGTTTGGCTAGCATCTGGATTCCAAGCTTGGTTTTCTCGCAGTGTCTCCATAATTCAACAAGTTATCGGTTTAGACGATCAAGTCCCGGCCCGAGGCTACACTGTAAAGAACGACAAGGAAACAGAGTGAGTGAATATTCTGCGTCGCGGCTGAGAAAGCCACGCCAATTGACGAATACAACGAAACAGTCATTCTGACTTGAATTGACACGACACGGTTCCAGTCTACCGATACTCACTGACATCGTCATGAGAGAGACTTGACAGGAGAGTCAGTGCGGCCATACCTGTGGAAGCGGCAGGACATGAGGAAAGAGGTCCCGGGAAGCTCGTAGCCTGTTGGAGGTAGCGTGCTGCGGACGATGTAAAGAGACGGACTCCGTCGGATCTGGGCCTGATGGTGAGATACACACAGGCGAGCTCCGGGTGCGGCCTACTGCAGGTCCATTGTGGAGAATGTAACGAGATGCAGAGTGAAATATCGGGACGCGGCTCAGAGTGAAGGCGTTGGTGGCCGGTTTCGAGAATTCGGATGAGACACGAATGATGTCTCGGACACGACACTGATAGAAGGACTGCACTGGGACGAAGAGAGCTCCGCATGAGGGAACGGTGAGTGCGGTCGGACCTTGGACTGGAGCGACTACCAATGCGAACTGGCTCTGGTCAGCTAGGCGACGTCTCTATAGACAACCGACAGAGGAATATTTCCGCGGCAATAGGGTGGTACGTATTACCGTGGCGCCTGCGGGGGATGCAGATGACAACGAACACGGTGGGCTACTTTTGTGTTAATACTGTTCATGCTGTGTTTTACCAAATAGGTATTTTGTACTCGAAGCGTCGGTGGGATGAAAAGCCTAAATGCTCACGACGATTTTGACCGATTACATACCGATACTGGACTGTACGAAATTCGAACCGTAGCTTTATGATCGCAACTTGTACGTTTCATATGATTAGTTTTAGGAAGTCGACTCAGTCTAATTCGTTCCTTACGCAAGCTCCCAGATGCTTAACGGGTGTGACGGGTGTTCATCAAGAGTAGTGACTGGCGTATTGTGACGAGCCAGTTGCTCGGCCAACATTGACCAGACATTTTCAATTGTTGACAGACCAAGAGAATGTGCTGGCCAGGGCAGCAGTCGAACATTTTCTGTATTCAGAAAGGCCCGTACAGGACCTGCAACATGCGGTCGTGCATTATCCTGCGGAAATGTAGGGTCTCGCAGGGATCGAATGAAGGGTAGAGCCACGGGTCGTAACACATCTGAAATGTAACGTCCACTGTTCAAAGTGCCGTCAATGCGAACAAGAAGTGACCGAGACGTGTAACCAATGGCACCTCATACCATCACGGCGGGTGATACGCCAGTATGGCGATGACGAATACACGCTTCCAATGTGCTTCACCACGATGTCGCCAAACACGGATGCGACCATCATGATGCTGTAAACAGAACCTGGATTCATCCGAAAAAATGCCATTCGTGCACCCAGGTTCGTCGTTGAGTACACCATCGCAAGCGCTCCTGTCTGTGAGGCAGCGCCAAGGGTAACCGCAGCCATGGTCTCCGAGCTGACAGTCCATGCTGCTGCAAACGTCGTCGAACTGTTCGTGAACATGGTTGTTGCCTTGCAAACGTCCCCATCTTTTGACTCAGGGATCGAGACGTGGCTGCACGATCCGTTACAGTCATGTGGATAAGATGCCTGTCATCTCGACTGCTAGTGATACGAGGCCGTTGGGATCCAGCACGGCGTTCCGTATTACCCTCCTGAACCCACCGATTCCATATTCTGCTAACAGTCATTGGATATCGACCAATGCGAGCTCTCCTTGAATTAGGTTTAAGTCTGAAGTTTTCTCACCATTGAGAATGTCACGGTAGTTGTTACAAACTCTTAAATCCACTTACAGAGTTGGTCTGAAATTTCATGCGACCGTATTTCGTTCGCTACACGGCAGTGCATTACTGTATCGAACGCCTTCTGCGGGACACCGCTCCTCTTCCGTGCAGAGATGGAACGTGGATTATTTCATGAAATTCGGAATCAGAAATATTGATGGAGTTCAATGTTTAATTGACGTCGAGGCCCTTCGACACGCAGTCTAGGAATAGAACACACTGCACTCCGGTAGTGGGATCAAACTGAATAACAAACGGCTACACCAAGAGAGCGAGACATCATTTTGGTCACTCCATTGTCCTGGCGCTCCCGCACAATTGAGACGATAAAAAAAGCACCACTAAGAAAGCAACCCCTTTAAATAATTACAGGAAGGTTCAGCGGAACTTTAACTGCAATTTATGTGTATGGGTGCTTTGTTTCTCGAGTTATGAAGCTGGGATCATTTAGTTGGGCCACCATATTCAGCTAATCGGACGGAATCGCCGATCTTAAAAGTAGCGATCTTCCAATACTGCAACGAATTCGCTCACGTGCGACAAATGAATATGTTTTACAAATACAGTATCGTCTCTCTATATTTGGAATACACATACTGCAAACGGACAGATTGACTAAATCTACAATAAAAGGGACAGTCTGGTAAGTCATCAATTCATATATTCAAACGAAGTTGCTACAATCTATCTTAGAGTATCTTGTGCAAGGAAAGTACTGGCAGAAACCAAAAGCATGGAGCAGCAAAACTCCGGCAAGAATGAAGATAACATAAATGAAACTAAATTTACAGAGAGGAAAGAGGCATACCGCACAAGTACTGGCTGCGGTTCTTGTTACTTTTTTCCCTCTGATTCAAGAGAATGCCAGAGGCTCTCAACCATATGTCTGCCGATATAGAGACAATCAATAACGTTAAAAAATGATATACAACCAAAATGACCTAATTCCCAAACTGAATTCGATCAAAATAACAGAACTATCAGAGTACTGGCCTAAATTAATTTAGGAAAGCCACGTAAAATGAAAATCATTAGGTCCTGTGGGTATCTGAAATGTGATAACTAGGAAAAGTTATACCTTATTTTCAAGATAAATATATCTCCGAATTTAAAACCGTATTAAATATCGTTTGGGTAATCAATGAAGTTTTAAGGAAATTTCAGTGCGTTCGTTTGCGACACTTTTACTCCACTGGTGAATATCTTCATTTAGATTCATCAGACTAATATAGTTAGTTACAATTCAACTCACATTTACACTATTACTCACTGCTCTGGAAACATTAAGTGTGAAACAGTTAAAATAATACAACATATTATCTACTCGGTGGAAATGAATCAAAGTGCGGGAACATTCGGTCAGAGGTCTCCCAGTCGTGCACTGAAAGTTGGATGTCTCTATGTCCGACAAACAGTACGTCGAGTTCCATTGACATCTACATCGGCGGTAAGATTTCCGATGCTGCAAAGAATATATGGACTAAAGCAACGAAGAGTGTCGTCGCGTGCTCGCATAACAGCAGATTCAGTTTGAGTAGTGATTCTGGACGTACCCTCATATGTCGAGTGTTGGGGCACGTAATGCACCAATGAAAATGGTCGAAACTGATTGTTTTGATGGTCCTGGTGTTACGGTGTGGCGAGACATAGAAGCGTGTTTTTTAAGTAAGTACCGTTTTGAAATTAAAAAAAGACGTGCTAAGATATGTAAAAAAATTTATTTTTGCATGAAATCCTGTACCTTAATCTACGCACTGACGCCATTACAGTCTAATTCTTCCTTGTTTACGTTGTGTACTGAGTGTTTAAGACGGCTCCGATAATCGTGAGTCCTTCCGACTGTGAAGTACGGGCTGTTATTAGATTCCTTAGTGCTAAAGGCCTAAAAGCGATCGATATTCATCGTGAGATCTGGGCAGTTTACGGAGAAAACATTATGAGTTATGGAATGGTAAGAAAGTGGGTGAGAGCATTTAAAGGTGGCCGTTTAAATGTGCATGATGAACAACGGAGTGGGCGTCCTTCGGTCGTTAATGAAAGTTTGGTGCAGGAAGTGGACAATAAGGTGAGAGAAAACAGACGCTTTACGATTTCCTCCTTGCGGGATGACTTTCCTAATGTTTCTCGTAGTGTTTTGTATGTCATTATGACCGAACACTTGAATTCCCGAAAATTGTGCGCACGTTGCGTACCGAAAATGTTGACGGATGTGCACAAAACCAAACGTTTAGACAGTGCATTGACTTTCCTTGAGCGGTACCACAAAGACGGTGATAATCTCTTAAGCGAAATTGTTACGGGCGATGCAACATGGGTGGCCTACGTCACACCAGAATCAAAGCAACAGTCCATGGAAGTTGAGCAAGGGCATCGTTTTGCTGCAAGACAATGCCCGTCCGCATGTGGCGAATCAGACCAAAGATCTCATCACATCTTTTCGATGGGAAACTCTAGATCACCCTCCGTACAGCCCCGATCTTGCGCCCAGTGACTACCATCTGTTCCTCTACTTGAAGAAACACCCGGGCGGTCAGCGTCTTCAAGACGATGACGAAGTCAAAACAGTGGTGATGCAGTGGTTAACAAGTCAGGCGGCAGACTTCTATGAGGCGGGTATTCAAAAACTGGTACAACGTTAAGACAAGTGCCTCAATATTGACGGAAATTATGTATAAAAGTAGATTAAGGTACAGGCTTTCATATAAAAATAAAATTATTGAGATATCTTAGCACGTCTTTTTTTTAATTTCAAAACGTTACTTACTTAAAAAACACACCTCGTAATTTTGTACGAGCTTACTGGCCTTCATATCTTTGAATACAGTACGGTCGCCAGTCACCGTTATCGTGAAACTGTACTGCTTCCCCATGTAGGTCTTTTCAGGGGCGTATTCGGTCTTCATCTTTATGGATGAAAATTCGCCACCGTACCGAACAGCGTAGGAGGAGGAGGTCTTGGAACGAGAGAATATTCGGCGAATGGAAAAAAAATGGTTCAAATGGCTCTGAGCACTATGGGACTCAACTTCTGAGGTCATTAGTCCCCTAGAACTTAGAACTAGTTAAACCTAACTAACCTAAGGACATCACACACATCCATGCCCGAGGCAGGATTCGAACCTGCGACCGTAGCGGTCTCGCGGTTCCAGACTGCAGCACCTAGAACCGCACGGCCACTTCGGCCGGCTTCGGCGAATGCACTGGCCTGCCAGTTTTTTCCGACTTAAATCACATTGAACACATTTGGGATGAAACTGGAAGGTCGTAACTGCAGCACGTCCACATGCACCAGTGACCATCCAGTTGCTGTAAAACGCGCTGATGGAGCAATAGAACGCCCTTGCAGAACGTGCACTGCTGTCCATGGTGATCACACACTCTATTAAGAGCCATGTACCACATTTTGTAATCATGAATCGCGATGACTTCAGTGTAGTTATAACGTTTCAATAAAAGCGTCATTTCTCTTCGCCTCATTGCATATTTCTTACATTTACCCTCTTTACTGTACAATGAGGTGAAAAAGAAGTCATTCAAAAGCAATACGCACATATGCAGATGGTGGTAGTATCACGTACGCAAGGTACGCTGAATGGTAGTTGGAGCTAATTGCGTGGGATATTCCATTTCGTAAATCGTTAGGGAATTCAATATTCAGCCGTCGACAGAGTCAAGAGTGTGCCGAGAATAACAAATTTTAGGCATTACGTCGCACCACGGACAACGCAGTGTCCGACGGGCTTCTCTTAACGACCGAGAACAGCGGAGTCTGCGTACCGTTGTAAGTGCTAACAGACAAGCAACGCTGCGTGAAATAACCTCGGAAATCAATGTGGAACGTACCACGAACGTATTCACTAGGAAAGTGCAGCGAAATTTGGCGTCAATGGGTTGTGACAACAGATGATCGATGCGAGTGCCTTTGCTGACAGCACGACATCACCTGCAGCGCCTCTCCTGGGTCCGCGACCACATCGGTTGGACCCTAGACGACTGGAAAACCGTTGTCTAGTCAAATGAGTCCCGATTATACTTGGTAAGAACTGATGGTAGGGTTCGAGTGTGACGCACACCCCACGAATCCATGGACCCAAGTCGTCAATAAGGCACTGTGCAATCTGGTGGTGACTCAGTACTGGTCTGGGCTGAGTTTACATGGAACTGACTGGATCCTCTGGTTCAATTAAACCCATCATTTACTGGAAATGGCTATCTATGTTCGACTACTAAGAGATCAACTGCAGCCATTCATGAACTTCATGTTCCCAAACAATAACGCAATTTTTATGGATGACAAAGCGCCATGTCAGCAGGCCACAATTACGCTATTGGCCATTAAAATTGCTACACCGAGAAGATGACGTGCTACAGACGCGAAATTTAACCAATAGGAAGAAGATGCTGTGATATGCAAATGATTAGCTTTTCAGAGCATTCACACAAGGTTGGTGGCGGTGGCGACACCTACAACGTGCTGACATGAGGAAAATTTCCAACCGATTTCTCATACACAAACAGCAGTTGACCGGCGTTGCCTGGTGAAACGCTGTTTTGATGCCTCGTGTAAGGAGGAGAAATGCGTACCATCACGTTTCCGACTTTGATAAAGGTCGGATTGTAGCCTATCGCGATTGCTGTTTATCGTATCGCGACATTGGTGCTCGCGTTGGTCGAGATCCAATGACTGTTAGCAGAATATGGAATCGGTGGCTTCAGGAGGGCAATACGGAACGCCGTGCTGGGTCCCAACGGCCTCGTATCACTAGCAATCGAGATGACAGGTCTCTTACCGCATGGCTGTAACGGATCGTGCAGCCACGTCTCGATCCCTTAGTCAACAGATGGGGACGTTTGCAAGGCAACAACCATGTGCACGAACAGTTCGACGACGTTTGCAGCAACATGGACTATCAGCTCGGAGACCATGGCTGCGGTTACCCTTGACGCTGCATCACAGACAGGAGCGCCTGCGATGGTGTGCTCAACGACGAACCTGGGTGCACGAATGGCAAAACGTCATTTTTTTGGATGAATCCAGATTCTATTTACGGCATCATGATGGTCGCATCCGTGTTTGGCGACGTCGCGGTGAACGCACATTGGCAGCGTGTATTCGTCATCGCCATACTGGCGTTTCACCCGGCGTGATGGTATGGGGTGCCATTGGTTACACGTCTCGGTCACCTCTTGTTCGCATTGACGGCACTTTGAACAGTGGACGTTACATTTCAGATGTGTTACCACCTGTGGCTCTACCCTTCATTCGATCCCTGCGAAACCCTACATTTCTGCAGGATAATGCACGACCGCATGTTGCAGGTCCTGTACGGGCCTTTCTGGATACAGAAAATGTTCGACTGTTGCCCTGGCCAGCAGATTCTCCAGATCTGTCACCAACTGAAAACGTCTGGTCAATGGTGGCCGAGCAACTGGCTCGTCACAATACGCCAGTCACTACTCTTGATGAACTGTGGTATGTGTTGAAGCTGCATGGGCAGCTGTACCTGTACACGCTATCCAAGCTCTGTTTGACTCAATGCCCAGGCGTATCAAGGCCGTTATTACGGCCAAAGGTGGTTGTTCTGGGTACTGATTTCTCAGGATCTATGCACCCAAACTGCGTGGAAATGTAATCACATGTCAGTTCCAGTATAATATATTTGTCCAATGAATACCCGTTTATCATCTGCATTTCTTCTTGGTGTAGCAGCTTCAATGGCCAGTACTGTATTCGCAATTGGTTTGAAGAACATTCTGGACAATTCCAGCGAATGATTAGTCCCACAGATTGCTCGACATGAAAAAAAATGGCTCTGAGCACTATGGGACTTAACATCTGTGGTCATCAGCCCCCTAGAACTTAGAACCACTTAAACCTAACTAACCTAAGGACATCATCCACATCCTTGCCCGAGGCAGGATTCTAACCTGCGACCGTAGCGGTCACGCGGTTCCAGACTGAAGCGCCTAGAACCGCTCGGCCACACCGGCCATCTCGACATGAATCCCATCGAAGCTTAGTGAGACATTATCGAGAGGTCAGTTCGTGCTCAAAATCCTGCACTCACAACACTGTCGTAATTCTGGACGGCTGTAGAGGCAACATGGCTCAATATTTCTGCAGAAGGTTTCCAAAGACTTGTTGAATGTATCCCATGTAGAGTTGCTGCACGGTGCAAGACAGTAGGAGGTCCGGCACGAGATTAGGAGGTCTCCCATGACTTTTGACACCTCAGTATACTGTAGACGTTCTTTCCATGTATGGTGCAAGTTCTTCTAGAAGTTACTTTGGCCCTCCTGTTTTGCAAACAGTTTATATCAGTATTTCGTGATTTGAAACATTTTGTACCGTTGCATATGTAGTTCTTAGACAGCATTTCACACTGCAGGTACGCATGTCTGTGAGATACAAGAACATACGAATTTAATGTAATGCAAGATAAACTGAGTGATGTTCCGCGAGAAAGGAAGGGTGACGATTTTATATGAAACTTCTTACTCCTGAAAATGAGTCAAGCGGATTCCCTACTACGACATATCAATCGATCATTTCGCTCCTCTCAGCATCACATTATTCTAGACGTCGCGGATGACAAAAGATCAACACACAGCTCACCTCCGTTATCCGTCTTCCCTAGTAACGAAATGTTATTTCTAAGTTACGCTATTTTTTTCTCTGTTTCAGCCAGCACTATCGATCTGGCGGTGGGATTAATCTGTTATTCGTCGAAGAGAAAAGCAGTAAAGCCAGTGGGAGAGCGATCGATCCGCAGAGAGTCATTTCCGAGCACGGCGGGCCGCGTGACCTGGTTGCCACGGAAGTTTACACCGGGGACACGACTACGCCAGCTCGTAAATACGCCAGCCGGCGCTATCTGCTCGTTTTATTCCAGCCGGTGGGGCTATTTATACATCCGCGGTAGGTTAGTGACCGTCCGCTCTCCCGCCGGGGCTTCATCTGTCATTCTCTCTCCAGCAGATCAGGACGGCCATTCTCTTGGCCTTACTTTATTGGTTACAGGACGTCCATTACGGTCACTATGTATTTATTTCCACACTGCTGCTGTATCTCCGAGTTGCGACGACGAGTCTGGTCGAACACGCGACAAATTCATGAGTTGGTCGAATAAGGCTCTGATCAAATAATTTCCGAGAGTAGGCGCTACAATTTTGTACTTAAGGAAGCTATACGAAAATACCGTAGTGGAGCAGTTACTCGGACGTTATCAGCAGCGCCCAGCCTGCAACAGACTTGCAATAGATACCTGTCTGGATGGACTGTATCAGTCATACTCATCATGCAATGAGTGTATGCTGCTCTTACTTCTCTTTTCTGATTTGTGGCAGTTTAAGAACAGAACCAAATATCACAGAAGAAAAAATATATACATCTCAACAGATTTTTGCATAATAAAACGCTCTTCTTCCTTTTCCATAAAAATTATTTACATTACATTAAATGCATCATATTATATGTATCTCACGCGGACAAGCTCTGGAATGTGGAAAGAAGTAAAAAGATTTACATATTCTCTAAGTGCAACAATACAGAATGATAGCCGGCCGGAGTGGCCAAGCGGTTCTAGGCTCTACAGTCTGGAACCGCGTGACCGCTACGGTCGCAGGTTCGAATCCTGCCTGGGGCATGGATGAGTGTGATGTCCTTAGGTTAGTTAGGTTTAAGTAGTTCTAAGTTCTAGGGGACTGATGACCTCAGAAGTTAAGTCCCATAGTCCTCAGAGCCATTTGAACCACGTGAACAGAATGATACAAACATGAAATTTACTGCCTGAGAAAAAAAAGTGACGAATCCAGAAGACAAAGTTGGATGTCAATATACACGTACGCATCACCAGTGGGTATGTTAATGGCTATAACTGCAATTCTCTGTGCCACCAGAATGCATTTGTGTTGTTACTGTTAAGCGTCGTTACCACGTCTGGAATGCTATACAAGGGGAGTGCCATGTTCAGTGTCAGATGTAGAGCAACCACTGTGGAGGACTCGGAGAGGATGGCCGACCGGAGAGGCCGAGCGGTTCTAGGCGCTACAGTCTGGATCCGCGCGACCGCTACGGTCGCAGGTTCGAATCGTGCCTGGGGCATGGATGAGTGTGATGTCCTTAGGTTAGTTAGGTTTAAGTAGTTCTAAGTTCTAGGGGACTAATGACCTCAGCAGTTGAGTCCCATAGTGCTCAGAGCCATTTGAACCATTCGGAGAGGATGCGTACTTATGTGAGGCACCATTATAAGATTCTACAGAGTCTAAAAAAGGATTCATTTTGTATCTCCATTTGGCCAGTTGGTCGAATCGTTCACTATCCAGATTCATGGGGTATTCGTATGTGACAGTGATCCAGTACCTGACTGCATGGGAACCTGGGGACAGGCACACTCGTCAAGAAGGTTCCTGTCGATCACGTCTTACCGTGACGAGGGAGGATCACCATACTATTCATCAAGCGCTTCGTAACCCCTTCAGATATGTCTGCCATCTGATAACAATATTCTCTATCATCCCACATCGTTGGTCGGAGACCAGTATCAGACGGACTAGGGAATTACCTAAATAGTCTATATGTGTGGGCTGTTGTTAACACCGCAACGCAAACGGATGTGTCAGGTATGGTACTGTGGCCAGGAAACATGGACTGATAATGAGTGGCGTCGCAGTGTGTATAGCAATGAATGAACTACTCTAGATAGCTATCGTTAACGAGTTTGACGGCGACCTGGAGATAGGTTCAATTCTTCCAATGTTCTGTAGAGGGATAGTGGTGTTACTCCTGGCGTAATGGCGTGGGGATCCATCAGGTATCACTTTAGGTTACTGCTAGGGATTTAGGGATATCTGACGGCACAATGCTCGTCCTCAAATGATACATGTCTCTATGAGCTGCCTACATGATTTTGAGGTACTCCAGCGGTCAGCAAGATCCCCAGATCTGTCCTCGATAGAATATGTGTGGGACCAGTTCAGGCGTCAACTCTGTTCAACTATCAGCATCCAGGATATCAAGTTAGGTGGATCCAAACAAAATGTCCAGACACTCTGTGACCAAAATGGTACAGAAACAGACGATGAAAGACTAAAGGCCAAAATACTAAATGTCTTTTTCCAAAGCTGTTTCACAGAGGAAGACTGCACTGTAGTTCCTTCTCTAGATTGTCGCACAGATGGCAAAATGGTACATATCGAAATAGACGACAGAGGGATAGAGAAACAATTAAAATCGCTTAAAGGAGGAAAGGCCGCTGGACCTGATGGGATACCAGTTAGATTTTACACAGAGTACGCGAAGGAACTTGCTCCCCTTCTTGCAGCGGTGTACCGTAGGTCTCTAGAACAGCGAAGCGTTCCAAAGGATTGGAAAAGGGCACAGGTCATCCCCGTTTTCAAGAAGGGGCGTCGAACAGATGTGCAGAACTATAGACCTATATCTCTAACGTCGATCAGTTGTAGAATTTTGGAACACATATTATGTTCGAGTATAATGACTTTTCTGGAGACTAGAAATCTACTCTGTAGGAATCAGCATGGGTTTCGAAAAAGACGGTCGTGTGAAACCCACCTCGCGCTATTCGTCCACGAGACTCAGAGGGCCATAGACACGGGTTCACAGGTAGATGCCGTGTTTCTTGACTTCCGCAAGGCGTTCGATACAGTTGCCCATGGTCGTTTAATGAACAAAGTAAGAGCATATGGACTATCAGACTAATTGTGTGATTGTATTGAAGAGTTCCTAGATAACACAACGCAGCATGTCATTCTCAATGGAGAGAAGTCTTCCGAAGTAAGAGTGATTTCAGGTGTGCCGCAGGGGAGTGTCGTAGGACCGTTGCTATTCACAATGTACATAAATGTCCTTGTGGATGACATCGGAAGTTCACTGAGGCTTTTTGCGGATGATGCTGTGGTATATCGAGAGGTTGTAACATTGGAAAATTGAACTGAAATGCAGGAGGATCTGCGGCGAATTGACGCATGGTGCAGGGAATGGCAATTGAATCTCAATGTAGACAAGTGTAATGTTCTGCGAATACATAATACATAGAAAGATAGATGCCTTATCATTTAGCTACAATATGGCAGGTCAACAACTGGCAGCAGTTAATTCCATAAATGATCTGGGAGTACGCATTAAGAGTGATTTAAAATGGAATGATCATATAAAGTTGATCGTCGGTAAAGCAGATGCCAGACTGAGATTCATTGGATGAATCCTAAGGAAATGCAATCCGAAAACAGGTTACAGTACGATTGTTCACCCACTGCTTGAATACTGCTCAGCAGTGTGGGATCCGTACCAGATAGGGTTGATAGAAGAGATATGGAAGATCCAACGGAGAGCAGCTCGCTTCGTTACAGGATCATTTAGTAATCGCGAAAGCGTTACGGAGATGATAGATAAACTCCAGTGGAAGACTCTGCAGGAGAGACGCTCAGTAGCTCGGTACTGGCTTTTGTTAAAGTTTCGAGATTATACCTTCACCGAAGAGTCAAGCAGTATATTGCTCCCTCCTACGTATATCTCGCAAAGAGACCATGAGGATAAAATCAGAGAGATTAGAGCCCACACAGAAGCATACCGACAATCCTTCTCTCCACGAACAATACGAGACTGGAATAGAGGGGAGAACCGATAGAGGTCCTCAAGGTACCCTCCGCCACATACCGTCAGGTGGCTTGCGGAGTATGGATGTAGATGTAGATGTAGATGTTACAACAATTGTGGGCCTGCTTGCCTCAGGATATGATACAGTGTCTTTATGACACCCTCCCTCCCCCCACCGCCCCCCCCCAACCCCTAAAACAGCGCATGGGTCCAAACCAGATTGGATGAAGCCTCTCACTGGTACGTGGGCTTGAGAAGTGGCAATGATATGTCCTCTCACTAACATCTCTCATTTCAAAGTTCCAAAGTTCTGAAGTACAATAGTTCATTAAAATAGTAAATCAGTTAGAAGCATAAGCTGTGTGGATGCGGATTTTTATTTAAGAGAGAGTGGTACAAACCACATCGTGATCCGAGTATGGGATCGCGAGATATTTGAATTTCGATTGAGCCCTATAGTCAGAATGGACGGTAATGAGCGACGGCCACAAGCAGCCGTTGTCGCATGGCGGAGTGGCGGAGCACCCGAAAACGTCAAGGCATTACGGCGTCGGGAAGTCTGGAAGGCTGCCATAAGGATACCAAAAGATCAAGAATTAAAGGCTCGACTCAGTTTGCAGGGGAAGACAGCCCTTGGTGACATGCAGGTGGATCCATTACAGGCTGTGCAATTCAGGGAAGGAAAAATAGTCCCTCACAAAATTTTTAGGTAAGAACTAACCTGAATGGAAAATTATTTTTAGATGAGTGTCTCCACTCCAGGAAATGATGTAGAACTTCACATTTAGGAAAAGGGAAAATATGAATAAAGTGGATTGTTTGTCGTCACTGTTGGTCAAGATAATTTGGGGAGAACCAGTCGGTTGGTGACCAAGGTGTCAAATGGCAGCTCCGTCTTAATTTCGTAACAATCTTTGTCATTGTTCATTTTAAGCTGACAGTGTCTGATTAAGTACAGTCGTGTGGAAAGTGCATTTACTGGTGTTGTTAAAGTATATTTGTTGATGAGTGTATTTTGCAGTCTCAGACGAAGTGACTTCAGTGTACAAAACTCATGTCGCGTACTGCACCAGAATTCAAACTATTATTGTTTAAGTTGGATGACGATAGTTATCTGATTGTATACTATCTCAGTGTTGACAATAGAGCGTTGCTGACGCTCACCAGGTCGCGAATGATGGTTCACATTATTTTTTGTCTTAGAAAAGGTCGTGTGTCCTACTGTCAACGGATCCAAAACCATCCTGGCATTTAGTTTCTTAGTTCCGCGCGGCTAAGAGCAGAAATTGTGACAGAGCAGAAATTGTTTGGCGGATAGTGCTTATGCATGGTGACAGTTATGTTGGTATCCCACCAGTGTCCAGGGCGTTTCAAGATGCGTCCTCTCTGGTCATCGGGGCTCAATTCGAAACGGGACTCATCACTGAAGACAGTTCTAGTCCAATCAATAAGATTCCAGGCCGAAGACATGCTGCAGATGCCCCGAAGGGCAATGTGTTACCAACCTAGTTACTGCCTCCCCTACGGCACGACAGCCAGGAGTGATGGCCTAGGGTGCAATTTATTTTTATAGCAGAATCCCTTTGGTTGTCATTCGTGACACCCTTACAGGACAACGGAACGACGACGATGTTCTACGCCCCGGATAGTTGCCCTTCATGCAATCTATCCACGGCTTACATTTTAGCAAGATAATGCCCACCAGCACACCGTGAGAGTTTCTACTGCTAGTCTTACCTTGGCCAGCAAGGTATCCGAATCTTTCACCTATGGAGAACGGTTAGAGCATTATGGGTAGGGCCCTGGTACCAGCTCGGGATTTTAACGATCTAACGTGCCAGTTGGACAGAATTTGGAACACAATTTCTCAGGATTAGGTCCAACAAGTCTATCAATCAATGTCAAGCCGAATAACAGCTTGCATATAGGCCAGATGTGGACCAACGCGTTACTGAATTGCTCAATTTCTGATGCTCATTCTCTTAAGTAAATCGTCAATTTTTTATGAAATTTTAATAGTTTTTTGTTTGTACATGTTTATCACATCTACCGATTTTTGTCTCATTCGAATAATTTCTTCGTAATGCGTCTTTTTATGTCTTAGAGTGTATAATTCATGTGATATTTTATATTCTGAATAGGCGATGGATCTTCCTTTGTAGTACGTTTGAGTCCAGGCTGGAGATGATAGTCTCTTGTGGAGAATTATTAGGTGAGATGAAGGTAGGAGGGACGGACGGTTAGGGTTTATCATATCATCGACGTAGAGGTCACTAGAGACGGAACACAAGCTCGGGATCTGGAAGGAAAGGAAATCAGCGGTGCCCTTTCAAAAATACCGTCACGGCATTTGCCTTGCAAGATTTAGGGAAATAGCGGAAAATCTAACTCTTTATTGTCGGATAGCACTTTGATCCACCGTTCTCCGGAATTCGAGTCCAATTTTTACCACTCTACCATCTCATTCGGTATGTGAAATGAAATGAAATCCCTGAAAAGAGTCGTGTGAACGTTTTAGGGAGTTTTTAGCACATCTCTTACAGTTCACCACTGGAGACCTGTGCTTTCAGGAAAAAAAAAAAACATTGCGCTAGTACTCCAGAGTTTCGTCAGCCATGAGGTTACTTACCTGGACCATTATTCCTATTTAGCACACCTGGTATGCACTTTTAGATTCGTAATCATTGATATGTTAATCCAAGTTGTCCACTCTGCTCACAATCAAAGGGTGACAGTGACAT
Source organism: Schistocerca nitens (assembly GCF_023898315.1). Taxonomy (NCBI): domain Eukaryota; kingdom Metazoa; phylum Arthropoda; class Insecta; order Orthoptera; family Acrididae; genus Schistocerca; species Schistocerca nitens. Next base: position 697,077,438 of record NC_064616.1, on the reverse strand, counting down.
GGGAAATAAAGAATGCTGTAGACAGGTAACTCTGACAAACAAAATCAGAAAACAAAGTCAGATGAGTCACACGGTGAAATACAAACAAAAATTGGAGAAATTAGACTACTAGAAGTATGACACGATCGTTGAAATGTGCATTATTAGCCTACTATCGCCGAGGAGTGGAGTTAGAATCCTGCCATCCTTGATTAGATTTCTCGTCTTTCCTCCAACTCATTGCAGCCTAATGCTGAGATAGATCCTCACAGAAAATCTTGGCCTATCTCTACTTTAATGGAATGAGTATTGTGGCGTAACAAGCTAGTCACGCCACACTGAGGAGGAAGCCGAAAGGCACGCGTACACACACGCCGACTGGCGTCAAGTCTGGAACAGGATACGTTATGACTGCTATAAAGAAAATACGTAGCTTTGGAATATACTTAACTTTTAATGCTTCCTTTGGTACATCTCTCTTGACTATACAAATGAGACTCGTAAGATACATGCACTGATACAATTGGCGCCTTGCTAAGTCGTAGCCATTAACTTAGCTGAAGGCTATTCTAACTGTCTCTCGGCAAATGAGAGCAAAGGCTTCGTCCGTGTAGTCGCTAGCAACGTCGTCGTACAACTGGGGCGAGTTCTCGTACGTCTCTCGAGACCTGCCGTGTGGTGGCGCTCGGTCTGCGATCACAAAGTGGCGACACGCGGGTCCGACATGTACTAATGGACCGCGGCCGATTTAAGCTACCACCTAGCAAGTGTGGTGTCTGGCAGTGACACCACAATGAGTGCTCTGTGAGAACAAGTACTCTGTGACCACAACCTCAACAGCACGTTATACTTTCGATAACCACCCACCAAACTGTTAAATTATGGGAGAACGGTATTAATGAACAGATGCTACTATATACAAAGAAGTCACAACATTAGAAAGCTGTAGTGAAATGGAATAATATCTGCTGGCGTTCATACATGATGCACAATTGTCGTTTGGGGCTCGACATTAACGTATGTAACATATTGCGCATAAATATGCAGAAACATCCATTAATGCATGAGTAACGTGGAAAAAAGGATGAGTTGCAACATATGAAAAAGTTGGATACAAAGTCAAATATACTGAAATAGTTTTTGTGTAGGACAGGACCTAGAAGCATGTGTTTGTGAACCGTTACCGCAGAATGCTTATCCTGTAGTTGTAATCTTCTACAGTTTCATTCTTGTAAATATTTATCTTTTTATGAGAAATCTAGATGCATTATTCAGCTACGTGTCAGACACAAAGGAAACAGGAAGTAGTTTGTGGAGAGTCAATGTATATTTCTTAAAAGATAAGAAAAGTTAACTGGAATCATTATTTGGGCATTTAAATCTGATTCCATCCGTTAATTTTCCAACTCGTGAGAATAAAGACATCAGGAAGCTGACTGATAACATTTTTGTAGACAGTGCTCAGTCTGAGACAATGAACGTGTACCCAATTGTTAATGGAATGTCTGATCTTGATGCACAATTAACGGAGAGAAACAACGAAACACCACTTCTGAGGCAGGTTCATACAAAGCAGAGAGGCTTATTAATGAGAAAAAGGTACAGTATTTTAAGAGGACATTAAGAGACGCGGTATGGGATGGTTTGTACATAGAAAGAAATGTTAAAGTGAAATTCGATTTATTTAGAAGTCATCCAGAAAGTCCAATAAAAAAAGGTAAACCATAGATAACTAAAGCCTCATACGAGAGGAAGAGGGAAATTTACAAAACGACAAGAATAAGTAAAGATCTGACGTTCTATATAAAAAAAACCTGAAATTATATTTTAAGTAAAGCCATTAAAATGTAATGAGAGGAATAAATAATGTAGTAAGTAAGATTAAACTATATGAGATATTGTTGACAGTAGAAAGGATGACCAGTCAGTGTATAAGATACCGTAACAGTTAAACTAAGTAACAATGCTGTGTCAGACAGCCGGCCAGGGTGGCCGAGCGGTTCTAGGCGCTACAGTCTGGAACCGCGCGACCGCTACGGTCGCAGGTTCGAATCCCGCCTCGGGCATGGATGTGCGTGATGTCCTTAGGTTAGTTAGGTTTAAGTAGTTCTAAGTTCTAGGGGACTGATGACCTTAGAAGTTGAGTCCCATATGCTCAGAGCCATTTTTTTTTTGTGTCAGACAATTCAATAGCTCCAGATATTTTTAACAATCGCTTTGTAAATTTAGGAGCAATAATATGATTAAATGGTTGAGTTAAAGAAGCAAGGGAGTCTATGAAAAATATCACCCCACAAAACTTAAAACGGCAAAAGTAGCACCAACATCCTTCAGTGAAATTAATAGAATTATAAAAACTCCACAATATAAAATCTCCTATGGAGCTGATAGAATGTCAAACAGAATTCTGAAAAGTTGTTTTAACTTAATATGTAGTGCCCATACCGGCCGGAGTGGCCGTGCGGTTCTAGGCGCTACAGTCTGCAACCGAGCGTCCGCTACGGTCGCAGGTTCGAATCCTGCCTCGGGCATGGATATGTGTGATGTCCTTAGGTTAGTTAAGTTTAATTAGTTCTAAGTTCTAGGCGACTGATGACCTCAGAAGTTAAGTCACATAGTGCTCAGAGCCATTTGAACCATTTGTAATGCCCATAGTGAAATATGTAATAGGTCACTGGTAAAGGGAATGTTTACAAACAGATTAAAATATACACTTATTAGACATCTTTATGAGAAAGATAACAGGAAAGAATTAAATAATAATCAACAAGTTTCCTTACTGACAACTTTTTCCAAAATATTCGCAAAAGAAAAGTACTCAAGAGTAGTCTCACAACTAAGAAGAAACAACTTATTGAATGTATCACAGTTTGGATTCCACAAGGGTTGCTCAACTGAGAATTCTATTTACACTTTCAGTCACAAAATATTACATAACTTAAACAATACAATATCGCCTGCTGATATTTATGTGCGCTTCCCAAGGCGTTTGATTGTGTTGATCATGTTACAATTTTAGAAAAACGTAAGGTTTATGGAATTTATGGCAATATACACAAATGGTTTCAGCCATAGTTAAAGAAAAGAATGCAAAAAGTTGTACTGAATAATCAGAAAATGTTCGAAGGATAGAGTATTTTAGTGACTGGAGAGAAACCACAAAGGGATTCCCAGATGGTTCAGTTTTGGGTCCACTCTTATTCCTTATGTATATGAACGACCTTCCACTTAACATTCAGTAAGAAAAATTGGTACTTTTGGCAGACGATACTAGTATTATAATAAATTCGATTGTAGAGAAAGCAACAGAAGAGATTGTTAATTACATTTTGCAAAATCTTATTAAGTGGTTCTCTGAAAATGGACTCCTGCTAAATTGTGAGAAAACACACTATATTCAGACCTGTGCAACAGACAGAGTCATACGAACAACTGATGTAGCACATGAACAGAGGTCACAATACAGAGTAGAATGCTCCAAAATTTTGGGTGTATTTATTTATGAAAAGTTCAGTTGGAAGAAGTATATTACTGAGCTTGTAAAACACTTCAGGTCTGGCGCTTTTGCTGTTCATGTAATTGCTAGTATTGAAAATAAAAGAATGAATATCCTGACATATTTTGCATATTTGCACTCATTAACGTCTTATGGAATAATTTTCTGTGGTAAATCATGACTCAGAAAGAAAGTAGTGAGTACTGATTGCACAAAAGGCTGATGACGGAGCGCTAAGAGCAGCTCTCCCTGTCACAAGATGCCTCGTCACTTTCTAACTGTCGTAAGGTCACTTACGAAGTCTCTTAAGGTAGCCAGATAACAGCGAAGAGGAGTAGTAAATATCAGGTTAATACTACATATCACTTTATAAATTCGTAAAATAGGTGATTGTATTACAACGTTTGAGAAAATTTAGAGAACTGTCATTTGAAGCTGACTGCAGACGGATTCTAGTGCCGCCAACACACATTTCGCATTAGAACCATGAACATAAGATAGGAGAATTTAGCGCACATACGGAGCGATGTAGATAGTCTTTTTCCCTCGCTCTATTTAGGAGTGGAATAGAAAAGAAAATTATAGTAGTGGTACAGGCTACCTCCTCCACGCACTGTACGGTGGCATGCCAACTATGCACATAGATGTAGACGTAAATTTAGTCTACCAATTAAGATTATACTCACATAAAATTCACGGAAGAATGTTGTCTGCTATTAATCGGGAAAACAAAAGACGAAACTTATACTGCTGATTATTTCAGTAAAAACCTTCGTATTAGCCTTTAATTTCCTTACTGCAGTCACTTCGCGAGACGTATGTGAGAGCTGTAATATGTTTGCCCACAACACCTAGAAGAAGTCGTATAGAGCTCTCACCTTTTGGCAGAGTGTCGCTTACCTGCCATATTCTAACTAATCTTCCATTCTTTTATAAACAGCTTTTGGATCCACTTGATTTTGACGAGTAAGAGATGTCCCCTGGCGAGTCACAGACCCCTGCTAATTCTTTCGAAATCCCATCACGTTCGTACGACACTGTTACAATAGTTAAAAGGCTGTCTAGTCCCCCACCCATCACTGACTAGGTAACGGGCCATCACAACGAGAAATATGGTACACTAACGTACAGGAAGAAACTCAGCACTATGCAGCGTATACAGGAACTGCAAAAAGGAATTCTGAAGCATAACACCTACAGTTCGTCGATATAGAATAATTGTCTGTAAATATCCCCCTGTATGTGTCCTAATCTCCTTTATAGTATTCCTATGAGTACTATGCTAGAAATACGACAGTGTAATGGTGTCACAGTCTTCGCTGACAGCACAGTGTTTCGTGAGAAATACATCACCTTCTTTTCCAAATAGAGCATACATCCATAACACGAATCTGACAGTATCACAGAACTTCCAATACACTATCTATCGAATCGCTTATATTGGTGCGACAGCCTCACACCTTCACGCGTAATTAAGAGTTACTGTAAGAATAGGGGAAGATTGGGGAGCATTGCTCATTTTTACCCCCACATGCTATTCGGAAACGGACTGACCATGATACTGTGTTCCGCCTAAAGCAGGGTATAGCCACATTGGTAGTACGCATATGCATAGTGGTAGTTATTTATTTAGGAGCAAACCCAGTAATTACATGCTTACCCAACTATCGGGCATCGAGAGCCAATTAACCAACAAGTACAAGCCACACCAAATCAATGCCAATGCTTTCTCCAGCAACAGCAGTCGTCACAGTACCCCTTATACCTCGATATGAACTGCGTAGAAACAGTAATATATCGACGGGGTTTGTGGTCACTCGCATCCTACACAGTCACTTCTTAGTGGGCGGATTACACGCTCCTTAGAAGTCCATGCAAATGAATTTGAGCCTGACGTATTCCTCTGCTTTAGCTCATCAACTCGTCAGTTCTTAGTGCTTGGGTTATACTTCCCTTACGATTGCAGCAAATAAATCCGACCCGACATACGCGTTCTTCTTCAGCTCGCTCCAGGTACTTATTGCTTGGTATTTTACTGTAGTTAACGCTTGCGATGATAGGGTATTGTATTTCTATTCCTATTACTTTGCAATAGATTTAATTACGCCCAGGTCAGCCACCAACACCACCATACATCTTCCCTCCTGCTTGCAGGCATCTCTATCGCATGCGAACATTCTACGCATAAAACAAATACGGGGTGCTTGGTGGAGGGTACATCGTACCAGTATTATCGATTAGCCTTCCATCCCAATCTCACGCACTGGTAGAGTGAAAAAAGCGCTGTGTACTTTCATACATACCCTAATCCAGCCGTATGTTTCCGGGACAAATGAGTCGTCTTTCCCAGAGATTTTTTTCCCGTTACATATTCGAATGGAGAATGCCAACGTTTACAATCCTAGCACAATCCACATGATACTTTTGCATCACAGGTCAGCCATGTAACACGAACAGATGTGTGCTCACGTGATTGATGACAGCAGCTATGTAGTTTTTAGCGGTCTAATCGATCTTACAGTTTACTGATGCATGTCATTTAACCACAAACGTATCTATGCATATCAATGTAGCGATAGCAGCTGTTGATGAAAAGGGGGTCGCTGGGCCTTCACCTACCTAGTTTCAGCTGCTTTTCAAGGTCATCCAACTACACGCCCATCCCAACCGAAACACGTACACGTAAATCATTGTAAATAGGAAATGTGCAGCGCGGAGTGGCCGCGCGGTTTGAGGCGCCATGTCACGGATTGCGTGGCCTCTCCCGCCGGATGTTCGAGTCCTCCCTCGGGCATGGGTGTGTGTGTTATTCTTAGCTTAAGTTAGTTTACGTAGTGTGTAGTCTAGGGACCGATGACCTCAGTAGTTTGGCCCCTTAGGAATTCACACACATTTGAACATTTTTTAGGAAATGTCCTAGGATTTTTGGCAGGTTAGCGAATAAGACAAACAAATGTTCTCGTATAAATTTTTTATTAATTTCTGCATATACATTTACACACAGAAAACAACCCCTTCTTTATGTTTGTTGGGTGTAGTTTAAATATCTAGCTCAATTTTTAACTTAACTTAAATCCACATCTGAATCTGACATTTCTTTCTCCAGCCAGTAATTTGTCAGGTAAAAACAAGGTATGTTCTCGAATTCTCTTACTTATCCATTTTTGTTCCTGTTAACTATCTCCTTTATGGCTTTAACAATTAGCTCTGTTCCTTCTTGCAGCTTTTCTACAAAAGAGCTCTCGGAGATTTTAATGTTACCTCTTATTTCCTCCACAACACTATTGTTAAACCACTTCACATCTTCTTGTATGTACGCCAACAGCTCCTGACATACATATTCTTGAGAAATTTCCTTATAGAACTTAAAGTTTACATATTCTGCAAACAAGTGACCATTAAATGTAGAAGTCGCATCGCTTTTAAGCTCCGAAAATGGCTGTTCGGCTGCTGGTGCCCAACATCCAGTTCGCCAATTTAGATATACACTGAATCGCCAAACAAACTGGTACAGGCATGCGTTTTCAAACACACAGATGTGTAAACAGGCACAATACGGCGCTGCGGTCGGCAACGCCTATATAAGACAACAAGTGTCTGGCGCACTTGTTATATCGGTTCAAATGGCTCTGAGCACTATGGGACTTAACAGCTATGGTCATCAGTCCCCTAGAACTTAGAACTACTTAAACCTAACTAACCTAAGGACATCACACAACACCCAGTCATCACGAGGCAGAGAAAATCCCTGACCCCGCCGGGAATCGAACCCGGGAACCCGGCCGCGGGAAGCGAGAACGCCACCCCACGACCACGAGCTGCGGACGTTATATCGGTTACTGCAGCAAGTTATCAAGATTTAAGTGAGTTTGGACCTGATGTTATAGTCGCCGCACGAACGATGGGACACAACATCTCCAAGGTAGCGGTGGAGTAGGCATATTCCCCTACGACCATTTCACGAGTGTACCGTGAATGTCAGGAATCCGGTAAAACATCAAATCTCTGACATCGCTGCGGCCGGAGAAGATCCTGCAAGAACGGGACCAATGACGACTGAAGAGAATCGTTCAACGTGACAGAAGCGCGATCCTTCCGCAAGTTGCTGCATATTTGAATGATGGGCCATCCTCAAGCGTAAACGTGCGAACCATTCAACGAAACATCATCGATATGGGTTTTCGGAGTCGAAGGTCCGCTCGTGTAGCCTTGATGACTGCACGACAGCCGGCCGCGGTGGTCTAGCGGTTCTGGCGCTGCAGTCCGGAACCGCGGGACTGCTACGGTCGCAGGTTCGAATCCTGCCTCGGGCAAGGGTGTGTGTGATGTCCTTAGGTTAGTTAGGTTTAAGTAGTTCTAAGTTCTAGGGGACTTATGACCTAAGATGTTGAGTCCCATAGTGCTCAGAGCCATTTTGAACTGCACGACACAAAGCTTTACGCTTCGCCTGGGCCCGTCAACACCAACATTGGACTGTAGGCGCCTGGAAACATGTTGCCTGGTCGGATGAGTCTCGTTTCAGATTGTATCGAATGGATGGACGTGTTCGAGTATGGAGACAACCTCATGAATCATGGATCCTGCATGTCATCAGGGACTGTTCAAGCCAGTGGAGACTCTGTAATGGTATGGGGCGTGTGTGTTTGGAGTGATATGGAACTCCTGATACGTCTAGATACGACTCTGACAGGTGACACGTAAGTAAGCATCCTGTCTGATCACCCGCATTTATTTATGTCCATTGTGCATTTCGACGGACTTAGGCATTTCCAGCAGGAAAATGCGACACCTCACAGGTCTATAATTGCTCCAGAGCGTCTCTAGAAACACTCTTCTGAGTTTAAACACTTCCGCTGGTAACCAAACTCGCCAGACATGAACAATATTGAGCGTATCTAGGATGCCTTGCAACGTGCTGTTCAGAAGAGATCTCCACCCCAATGTAATCTTACTGATTTATGGACAGCCCTGCAGGATTCATGGGGTCAGTTTCTCCTGCGCTACTTCAGACATTAGTCGAGTCTATGCCACGTCGTGTTGCGGCTGGTTCAAATGATAATGGAGGTTTATAACACATTTTCGTGTATCTTTTAATGTAGTAAATATTCTCGATTCCATTGATTTCAGCCAGCACTCCAACTCGTGACCACTTTCCAGTGCTGTTTACTGTAATTGCAGATGTTTTACATTCAACAGTCGTAGCCAGATTTCCCCAAACACTGTGGCTAAAGCTATATGTAAACCTTCCGCGTACATCTGAAATAGCTTGGTTCAAATGGTTCAAATGGCTCTGAGCACTATGGGACTTAACATCTGTGGTCATCAGTCCCCTAGAACTTAGAACTACTTAAACCTAACCAACCTAAGGACATCACACACATCCATGCCCGAGGCAGGATTCGAACCTGCGACCGTAGCAGTCGCGCGGTTCCGGACTGAGCGCCTAGAACCGCGAGACCACCGCGGCCGGCGAAATAGCTTGTATTCTTCCTTTATGGCGGTTGTCTTCCCTATATACTCCAGGTTTCGTTTCTTCACTTCGATTCCTTCATTTACAATTTCCTTTTCCGTGCACGTAGCACATTAACTGCATTTAGGGAAGTGATTTTCTTAATAGGGAATGGTTAAAGTCTGTTCGACGCATTGTTCTTTTCCTTAACACATGTAGATTTCTTAGAGTGAGAGGAATAATTAATTGATCAGTTTCATTAATTATTCATTAATTTTATATCAGTTTTATATCAAAAGTGCGCTCATAATCCCTTTATCTTCCTACTGTACTTTAGTCTGAAATAGACTGAGTTTGATTTGAGGTAGTTAATCCTAATGGAGCCGAACTGGTTTAAACAAAGTGCAAAATCTGTATAGTGGAGCGAGTCGAGAAAACAGATGCATCGAAACTCCACATTTTTTTTGTAGATTAATGTCCTATCGGAATCAAAGTCATTAGTCATGAATTAGTAAATCGGCTCCGATTTTGATTCATTCCGCCACTCACGTACAAAATTTTCTACAACGCGCTGTGCCTCGGAAAGAAAATGTTAGACACATGAACCAAATCATCACGCAGTATGTTTTGTTGTACCAGGTACTCCTTAAAAATACTTTTGCTTTTTTGTATGATGTAAAAATTTATTCAGATTATTTTTGGATAGCAGTTTATAAGCAAAGTATTCTGCTGCCGCCATCAACAGCACTTTTCTTGAGTTAATGCTACGACTGCTTGTTATACAGCAAATACACAGTTTAAAACAGACTTCCTGACTTCTCTCATATTACTTTATGGAGGTTCATCAGATATGAGGTTACATAGAGTTGCCAGTCACACTGATTTGAGACATCGAACTAGTGCTCCCCTGCACAGTGAAACACTCCTAATGAATACATTCTACACCATCTATTTGCTATTGTTTGACTGCTGCGGTCGCAGGTTCGAATCCTGCCTCGGGCATGGATGTGTGTGATGTCCTTAGGTTAGTTAGGTTTAAGTAGTTCTAAGTTCTAGGGGACTGATGACCTCAGCAGTTGAGTCCCATAGTGCTCAGAGTCATTTGAACCATTTTGCTATTGTTTTAGGGTAAACGTACCATTAAAGCTTAGCTGCGCAGGTGTGGACGGTTCATATTGATGGCACGGGTGTAGTTTACAGCCAGACTGTGGACGTAACATTGATGTCATGTCATGGTTATCAATCAACTGAAGTGCGGAGTAATCGTCGTAAAAGCGCCAGTCTTCTACAGCCATTAATATGACTGAGTATGCCACACTATAAAGATGACTGACTTATGAATGGCCTGTCGTGAAATGCTTCCTCATCATCAACGGTATTCGCCGATGCACACCTGACAGAAATTGCCTTTTCAGGTACCGGTGTATCACATTATCAGAAGAAATATCCCTGCAAAACATTCTGTCTCGATTTTTATTATGTGAGATGAATACTATCGAGGTCACAGATAAACAAGTATACAAAACTATAACAAAAGACATATTACGGTAAAATAATTTGAAGAACTAAAAAGTGATTCAACTCATAGGTCACAAATACTAAAATGTCAAAAAATCTGCTCTCAAGAACACAGAAACTACACTTACCATAACACAAAAGAATCCATCAGCATCAGCTCTAGGTAGCCAGTCCAAAATATGTAAAAACAATATCCCCATAAGAGATGTAATGAAATTCACTCAGTGTTCACTATCGTTTATGTTACTTTAGGAACTAGAGGACGATAGATGTATATCGTATTGCTTAAATTCAAACAAAAAAAAATAATGATGCACACCCATTATCAACAGCAAAATTGATATCCTTTGATGTAAAAGACTTGTACATTTCAGTCTCATTCAGGGACACTGTAGCAAGCATATAGGACCAACTGAAAGGATATCGAAACAGTCCGTCCACCACCACAGAAGAATTAATGCAAGTTATCAAAATAATCACGGAAAAATACTATGGTCAGTTTTACAGTTCAGTCTACCTAAAAAAAAGGGCAGACCTCTCAGTGGGAAGCCAAATTTGATACAGAATGGTTAACAATTTAATTGAACTACAACGCTAACCGAATTTTTGCAGAAATAATGGAAATAAATATGCTCATATAGGGACAGGTATACGGATGATATGAAAGTTATACAGCTACAACAGAAAAAAAAAATATTGAATTTCAAAATGCTGATAAATAAGGTACACCACAACATTTATTTCACTGCTGCGATGGAAAGAGAAGAAACAATACACTACCTTGACCTCATAATCCAGCAACAGGCACAGCTTCAGTATTTTCAGAAAAGATACAGCCACAGGTACGTGATAGTGACGAACTAAAGCCACCTACTTTATCAAAAACTGACAGGCAACTTTAAACAAAAGTATATATTAAGATGAGTTGTACATGGTAATATCTATGGCAGAAAATAAAGGTGACAATCGCAGGATAGTGCACAAGTTTCACGACAATATTAAAACGGTGATGAAAAGCAGAAGAAAGCAAAAATATGAACATTCAAGTTATAAATAACGAAAATGTATTCTCTCCTGAAAACTAATCCTACTGTCTGTCTACGCTCCAGGTGGAAGGCTGAATGACAACAAACTGGAAGAAGTGCAATGAATTACTTCAGGTTCTTCTTCCAGATGACGTCAAGGAACGTGAAATGTATTTCTGTAACACGTAATACAAAATCTTCAAAACTCTTACGGCAATAAAGCAGCGATATACTCATTTGTCGGTATAGTAGTTGTTAAAGTCATATGCGGAACGAAAAATTACAGAGCTGCCAGTTCCGACGGCATGCCAGAGGGAGTGATAATATGATTATTCGCATGTCCAGATTCATAAATTAATGCGTAGTCCAGAAACATTTTCCAAAATTCTGGGAAACAGTAGGAACTTTCATGATAAAGACAATGAAAGGGCAAAGGGCTCCGATTCACTAAATCGTACCGTTCTATGTGTCTAACAAATGTAGTGAAGAAAATTCCAGAAATAGTATTAATCAATAGTTTAACTACAAACTAATTTTGAGAGAATTAAGTAATCCTTGGTTTAGCTTCTGGAAAGAGAAATATGTTGAGGATGTATTTCACTTGTAGAAAACAAATAGCGAACGCGGTGGGCGTGAAATATGTAATAGGAACAACGATAGACATATCCGGGGCTTTTGGCAACTCATCATGGTCGTCATTCTTTAGAAGACGGTAGAAAGCGGGCTGACAATTGGATACTAGTAAAGACTGCTACGGAAAGGTGTCAGTTCAACAGCTACTGCTAAATAATTACGAAGTGAAGTCCCCAGAATTGCTTGTGCCAACCCGCATTCTGGGATATTAACTTACGGTCACTACTCGAGAGATTATAACGTACGCAAGAGCTATTAGGAACCGCAACGTTCACGAGAGAATTTTTTCTCGTAGTGCATGCCTAATTATTAGGGCAAACTCCATAAAACATTACATGCATGTTTCGCGGAGGTGCAACTGAAGTTACAAACACAAAAATATATGTTTCCAATATGATGACTGATAAAGGACCCCATCTATTAAAATGGGCCAACGAAAAATAAAGAAGACATAAGTATTTAGCCCAAATAGAATGTGTAGCAAGATACGACTATTTAATCACGAATTAAATTATTAAAAGTCACATAGAAGGTTTCGTTTGCCGCTTGATGTAATTAGGCTACACCATGAGTTCACATTAAGTTAAACCGTTGGTTACAGAGCCAGTGTTTGCGCACAGAAGACGTGTTGTTTTCTTCAGTCCTAATACTGGTTTGATGCAGCTCTCCACGCTACTCTATCCCGTGCAAGCCTCTTCACTTCCGAATAACTAGTGCAACCAACATTCATTTGAACGTGCTTATTGTATTCATCCCCTGGTCTCTACAATTCTAGAGCTCCCCCCTCCCCCTCCCCCCGCCACACACACACACTCACACACACACACACACACACACACACACACACACACACACACACACTTCCTACCATTATCAGACTGACAATTATTTGATACCTCAAGAGTGTACTATCAACTGGTCCTTTCTTCTAGTCAAGCTTCCCATAAATTTATTTCTCCCCAGTTCGGCTCAGTTACCCTTTGTTACTTACTCGATCTACCTGTGGTATCGATAGCTACGATGCCACGGCGTAGGTGCAAGTTCTTAGGTTGACACTACGACAGACACCGACGACAGCGTCCTCTAGCCGGCGCTGTGCAGCTTTACGAGCGCCGCTCCAGATTCAGCCCATTTGATGCCGAGCAGACGACCAAGCAACATTGTTCCTATTTCATACTGGGCGAGCCACTACTTGTAACTTTGTAATTTGATGTACAGCTTCACACCTATGTGCTCATCTCAGACAAAGTTAAGTACATAGTAAAACCACTTTTAAACGCAGTACCAAGTGTTCTACCTCACCTGTTCCTCCTAGCTTCCTACATTCGGCCTACCCTTCAGATTACAGGAGCAGACCCACGCGCCGCCTACCAGGCGGAATACAAAACTACCCATTTAATCTTCAGCATTCTTCGATAGTACCATATTTGAGAATATTGTATTTTCCTCTTGTCCAAACTGTTAATCGTCCACGTTTCACTTTCATGCAAGGTTACACTTCAGACTAATACATTCAAAAAAAGACTTCCTAACGCATAAATTTATATTCAGGGTTCACAAATTTCTCTTGTTCAGAAAAGTAATTTCGTGATATTGCCAGTCTGGGTCAACATGTTATGTGAAACGTCCCCTTAGAAAAATTAATGAATTACTGTGCTGATAAACCTCTTACATTATTTGCTTTTCAAACAGCTGAGCAAAACTGAACGTACTCAGACATTACTCTCTTTACTTATTCTGATCAACACTAACCTGACACACAATATTTTTAGCGCAACGCAATCTGACTTTCAATAATCCCTACAAGAGAATGGCCTGACTAAATTGATCTATACATTTCACAAATCACTTACCTCACAAAAATCTTCGTTACTCGAACTACTCAATACAGCGAGCGCCACTACTGCCAGCTAAATAAAAGATTCAAACTACTGAAGGCACTAACTACTGATAGGCATAGTTAGCAAAAGAAAGATTTTGATACAGAACAAACAATGTATTTACCTTAATAGTGTTCAAAAGTATATATATATATATATATATATATATATATATATATATATATATATATATATATATATATATATATATATATACAAATTTACTCATTCTAATGGACACACGTCCAGATCGTCCGCTCTCAAAACTCCGCCATCTCTGTACCCACATCCACCACTGCTGGCGGCTCACCTCCAATTGCGCAACGCTACGCGCTGTTAACAGCCACCTCAGCCAACAGCCCAACACTACAATGGCCAACAACAATGCAAACCAGCCACAGATTGCACACAGCACAGCCAGTGATTCTCATACAGAGCGCTACGTGGCGTTACCAATAAAAAAAAAACCTATACAGCCTATTTACATATGTCATCTCTACTTTGGTCATCATTAGTTATTTGGCGGCCCAAATAGCAAAACTCATCTACTGTTTTCAGTGTCTCAGTTCCTGTTCTCTTTCTCTCGGCATCGTTTGATTCAATTCGACCACATTCCACAACACAGGTTACGGCTGGCGAAACTCGCTGCTGTGTTAAGACTATGGGCTAAGTGATGTACGCAGTAGTGGAGCTTTTAGCACCGCCTTCACAGGCGTACAGTCTCTACTAATGAGAGTATGTTTCCTTGAAATTATACATTATAAAATGGTCTGCCATCGGTTGGTTTAAGAAAAAAAAAACAGTACGGAAACGCGATAGACATTCTTCGACACCCACGAATGACTTCAGCAAGAATAAAGAATTTGATATTTGCTGAATGGCAGCAGAAGTAGCTGCCTTACGCACTAGAAGGGAAGTTTTTCAACTGCCTCCTCGTGTATACGAGAGGCTTCAGCTAAGAAATTTCGAACCAAGTATGAAGCGGCTTCACTACTTCTATGGCATGGCTTGTATCCTACAGATCTAAACAGAACTGGCAAAAGAACAACGACCAGCTGTGACTGGTGAATCGGGTGCTCCAGATCATGGTTGGTTGGTTGATTTGGTGGAGGGGACCGAACACCGAGGTCATCGGCCTCAAATAGATTCCGTAGATTAAAACGTGCTAAAACGTTAAGACAATACACTAATGAACTCTGTTTTTAGGATCAGTGATCAGACAAATAACTTAATTAAGATCACTGCCTGTAAACAAAAATGTGAAGCTCCAAGAACGGGAGGAGGAAACGAAATGAAAGTTCACGCATTGAAAAAAGAACTTGGCAATGAGAGTCCACTTCTCAATTTGATGTTGCACCCCTTCTGGCCTAAAGCGCACACTTTTTCGGTTGGGAAGGTTGTTATAAAGCTGCTGTATCCTCTGCTGAAGCAAGTGGCCACATAACTGTTGTAACTGGTCCTTGATCTCCTTGTTGCTGTGATTGGGATGGAGTTGACATCACAGGTGGCCCAACGCATGATCTACCTGGGACAGATCTGAGGTCTTGCTCCCCATGGGAGTACATAAGCTCACAGGCAGTTCATAGATAAACGTTGCATGGCTATCCGAGCATTTCTGTGATGTAAAATTGCACCGTGATACTATCGCATGAGAGGTAACACATGAAGGCTCATCATGTCGGTGACGTACCGTAGTGCCATCAGGGTTCTCTCAATCACTACCACCTGTGACTTGGAGGCATATCCGATGGCTTCCCACACCATAACACCAAGAATAACCCCACTGCATCTCTCCAAAGCATTGGAAGAATTGGACCTCTCCCCAGGTTGCCACCATATTCGACTACGATGATCACCCGTGACATTGCAGAATCGTGATTTATCGCTGAACAGAATGCGACGCCATTCGTTAGCAGTCCAGTCTTTCCGGTTACGGCACTACTCCAAACACATCCGTAAGTGCTATGTTGCTACTTAGTTGTATTTAAAAGAGTTCAACACAGTAACTGTAGCACACATATTTATTTACATCAGCAATTACAATATTCCTGTTACAATTATACACACGTTGCAGAGGGCGGCACAGTCTAAATTTCTCTATACACCAACAGATGGCGTGAGGTACTGAACCTAAACTTTTTCCAAAATTCTAGTAATATTAAATCCTTTTGTTTATTTCCATCCACGACTCTTGGTGTATGTTGGAGATGAGCACTCTATCCCCTCTGTCGTTCTGTGGTTATTATTGGAACACAGAGGGAACCGCTGTTATTTTATGATTATTGGAGCAACTTCCGAAATACAAACATGATACATAAAAATATACTTATCCCAGAACGAAATAAAATTAAATGCTGTTTTCTGAGTGTAGGTACATACCTATGGTGTGATAGACCCTTATATCATTCGTACTTAAAATGACAATAGTGGATGTAGGTAACGGAACCTTCAGCTGCTTCAACTTCGGGTATAATTTACTTTGCTGTCTTTGGTACTTAGTACACATTAATATTACGTGAAATAAACTGGCTTTTTTCACTAACGTGACAGCAAATTGAGAAGTGTAAAACAATAATTGTATATAGGTGCCTAGGGAACAACCATGTCCTAACAGCATTCGTGTTATGGAGCTCTGGTGGTACTTTCTCATTCTAGAACCGTCAAACCACACATTGCTCGGTATATCCGGCTGAATGCAGGCATAACATCTTTTGTTTCTTTAGGCTATTGTTCACTTCCTGCTCCTTTCTTCTTGTGCTTCCTGCACGTGTTTCCTGTATCCGAGTCTGATTCCCAGAAATTTGCCTTCTTTATCTTTTCCGTCGGCTGTTTTCTTTCCTGTGACGACTCAGTTTCCTTTGATCCACACTAAATTTGCGTAATTGTTAACTTTCTTACGGTATGAATCGAACACGTTATACGTAATATGTAATCAAGGGTAGTCGCATTCCTATATGGTATTTCTATTCTGTGTGGAGTATTTTTCGTGTCTGTTACGATTACGACCCTTTCTTTAAAATCTGTATCTCACTCCAATAGGTAACTGCCTCCTGAATTGCTAACATTTCAGGGATGTAACTGGAAATTTGATGAGGTGTAACATGCCTCCCCGTAGAGTAAGTTCTGGTATCTTGCAGCCGTCAGCGTCGATCTGAACGTAATATGGACAATCGAGTTCTGTGACAGACATTGTTGTTTGGTTGCCTTCTGTACTGTTTGTCAGTGAGAATGAAAAGAATGCCTTGTTTCCCAAAGACGTTAGCTCATGCTGATAGTTGTATTCAGGTATATTGTTGTCTTGTAGGACAAATGCTAAAAATACTCGGATCTGATAGTAGCCTATTATAAGAAAAGAAATCATATGAGTATGATTCTTTCATTTTTTGCTACGGGAGTCGACGTAACTGCTGCGTGTTGGTTATATACAGGGTGTTACAAAAAGGCACGGCCAAACTTTCAGGAAACACTCCTCACACACAAAGAAAGAAAATATGTTATGTGGACATGTGTCCGGAAATGTTTACTTTCCATGTTAGAGCTCATTTTATTACTTCTCTTCAAATCACAATCATGGAATGGAAACACACAGAAACAGAACGTACCAGCGTGACTTCAAACACTTTGTTACAGGAAATGTTCAAAATGTCCTCCGTTAGTGAGGATACATGCATCCACCCTCCGTCGCATGGAATCCTTGATGCGCTGATGCAGCCCTGGAGAATGGCGTATTGTATCACAGCCGTCCACAATACAAGCACGAAGAGTCTCTACATCTGGTACCGGCGTTGCGTAGACAAGAGCTTTCAAATGCCCCCATAAATGAAAGTCGAGAGGGTTGAGGTCAGGATAGCGTGGAGGCCATGGAATTGGTCCGCCTCTACCAATCCGTCGGTCACCGAATCTGTTGTTGAGAAGCGTACGAACACTTCGAGTGAAATGTGCCGGTGCTCCATCGTGCATGAACCACATGTTGTGTCGCACTTGTAAAGGCACATGTTCCAGCAGCACAGGTAGAGTATCCCATATGAAATCATGGCGGTGAATCGAGGAAGTACAGTACATACTGACGAAACTAAAATGAGCTCCAACATGGAAATTAAGCGTTTCCGGAGACATGTCCACATAACATCTTTTCTTTATTCGTGTGTGAGGAATGTTTCCTGAAAGTTTGGCCGTACCTTTTTGTAACACCCTGTATACAAGCCACAGTCGATTTCCTTCTCAACTCGAGCAAGTGCACCGTCTCTAATGGTCTTGGTGTGGAAGCGACAAGTCGTCGTCTTCCTTTTACCATCACGTTTGTTGTTAGTCGTGGAGGTGTAGGTACTGAGGCAGGTGGAGTAGGCTAGGGAAGCACATGGCCCTAGCCAGAGACTGCACTGCCGCCGTGCGTTCGATACCCTGACTGCGACCTGCAAGCTCCCGCATACCGAGCTGCAACCGCTACCCACGCACCATCTCCTCCCCCGCCTACGTGGCCGCCCTTTTGAGAACAACTGCGACACATGTAGCTTGATCTAGCAGCATGAAATAACAACTTAGCATATTTTTCCATTTCGTAAGGTTGCTATCAAAAGCAAAATGAACTCTGAGGCACTTGTGAACCACATTCGAACGGGAAATCACGTCGGCAACGACAAACTAGAATCATATTCCTTTGCAAAAATGAGCATTCGTAGAAGAGCTTCCCAGAAACCCGGATGACCGGCTCAAACAGTCGAGGAACATTCGAATAGGTGGCCGTAGTTTACAGTCTGAAGTGAAGTCGTAGAGCTCGCAATGTGCCATAATGCAGAAATCGAAAAATTAAGGAAGTAAGCAAGAAACAATAAAACACCACTCTGTGAGTGATCTCGATTACATTGTCACAACAGATGATTTCGAGAAATCCGATGCATCGCATACGGTCTTCACACCTAGTTGTGGTCAGTGGAACACCGATGATGCAGCTGTATATCCAATAAACTTTGATACTTTATTTAGTTTATTTTTACTGTAGCACCAAAACTTCCCAACAAATTGAATGCACCATTAAGATCTCGCTAGTACCTACAAGATGTCGACACACTGGCATTGCCTGCAAGGGTCCGCAGTTGGTTCATTGAAATAACATATTTTGTCTGGCGTGGGATGGAAACTTTGACCAGCATACAGTTGATTAATTTGGGCTACTTGCGTGAAGCACCGTATTTACATAGGGATGTATTATTTTTCTGATTAGTGTTGCAGCGGGTTGTAATTTGCTCCTAATTCTTTGTATATAGGCGCGGGAAGCTGTCAAACTACACATTTATTTCGATTGAAAACCTGCCACATGCTTCCAGAATCGTAAAGTTGGATTGTTTGTTCCCCATGTTGATATCACTTTCGGCATAACTGAACTGTGGTAGTTTCGTAAGACAACGCAACTCGAGGAACCAGCTCTCCATCACGAAATATTTTGCTTGATGTAACTTCAACATGAAGATCATCGTTTACGGCACCCCTACCTGCCACCGGATAGCAATAAGGCATGTCCTTTTCCTAGAGTGCCAACGGCGTTGCCACAGTGGTAACACCGGTTCCTGTCGGACGGCCGAAGTTAAACGCTGTCGGGCTGGACTAACACTTGGATAGGTGACCACCCGGTCTGCCGAGCGCTGTTGGCAAGCGGGGTGTACTCAGCCCTTGTGGGGTAAACTGAGGAGCTACTTGATTGAAAAGTAGCGGCTCCGGTTTCGTAAACTGACATACGGCCAGGAGAGCGGTGTGCTGACCACATGCCCCTCCAAATCCACATCCCGTGACGCCTGTGGACTGAGAATGACACGACGGCAGGTCGGTACCGATGGGCCTTCCAAGGCCTATTCGGACGGAGTTTAGAGTTTAGTTTCCCTAGAATGCTGATCATATTCTGCCTGATTACTCCAGCAACAGTAATACACAAGTCTGTGAACAGAAATAAACAGTTCTGTATGCAGCACCACAGAACAGCATCTAATTAGAGTATAGCAGGCATGAATTAGTGCGATAAGATGACATCTTTAGGTACGTCCAGCAGTGCATGCTGCATTGCATTGGGGTGAGCAAATGGACACACAAATGTTGTATACGTTTATATTTTATTTCATGTAATTGGTTATCCACATTCATCCAGTGGAAGGCGGGGTTTAGTAGACGTGTAGGCACTCTTAAGCCATTATAAATAAAACAAAAACAAGGCCATCCAACAAAGCCTGATGAGATGCTTGTGACTAGTGTAGTCGTGAATCCTGTGAGGATGATGATACTGTGGACTCCTGGAAACATTTTCTAGGCACAGGGTTTGATTTCAGATGGGAAGAACGATGAGAAGCAGTATTGATCGTATTCAGAAGAGTCACAGGATGTAGATGGTAGGAGTCTGCTAGGATTTCAGTGATGTATGGGATGGACGGTTTGGATCCTTGATTTGGAATAAAAAGGATAGTGATACTTAAAATCATGGTCTGGTTTCAGGTAATATGTCACTTTCTGAAAGGGGAACTTACCCTGGGAAAGGACATGTTTGTGTGTGTGTGTGTGTGTGTGTGTGTGTGTAAATGTAAGAAAAGTGTAACGCAGTATAGACCTGCAGCTACAGTCCAAGCTTGCCAAGGATGGGGATGAGTGGGATGACAGAACTACACTCCTGGAAATTGAAATAAGAACACCGTGAATTCATTGTCCCAGGAAGGGGAAACTTTATTGACACATTCCTGGGGTCAGATACATCACATGATCACACTGACAGAACCACAGGCACATAGACACAGGCAACAGAGCATGCACAATGTCGGCACTAGTACAGTGTATATCCACCTTTCGCAGCAATGCAGGCTGCTATTCTCCCATGGAGACGATCGTAGAGATGCTGGATGTAGTCCTGTGGAACGGCTTGCCATGCCATTTCCACCTGGCGCCTCAGTTGGACCAGCGTTCGTGCTGGACGTGCAGACCGCGTGAGACGACGCTTCATCCAGTCCCAAACATGCTCAATGGGGGACAGATCCGGAGATCTTTCTGGCCAGGGTAGTTGACTTACACCTTCTAGAGCACGTTGGGTGGCACGGGATACATGCGGACGTGCATTGTCCTGTTGGAACAGCAAGTTCCCTTGCCGGTCTAGGAATGGTAGAACGATGGATTCGATGACGGTTTGGATGTACCGTGCACTATTCAGTGTCCCCTCGACGATCACCAGTGGTGTTCGGCCAGTGTAGGAGATCGCTCCCCACAACATGATGCCGGGTGTTGGCCCTGTGTGCATCGGTCGTATGCAGTCCTGATTGTGGCGCTCACCTGCACATGCCAAACACGCATACGACCATCATTGGCACCAAGGCAGAAGCGACTCTCATCGCTGAAGACGACACGTCTCCATTCGTCCCTCCATTCACGCCTGTCGCGACACCACTGGAGGCGGGCTGCACGATGTTGGGGCGTGAGCGGAAGACGGCCTAACGGTGTGCGGGACCGTAGCCCAGCTTCATGGAGACGGTTGCGAATGGTCCTCGCCGATACCCCAGGAGCAACAGTGTCCCTAATTTGCTGGGAAGTGGCGGTGCGGTCCCCTACGGCACTGCGTAGGATCCTACGGTCTTGGCGTGCATCCGTGCGTCGCTGCGGTCCGGTCCCAGGTCGACGGGCACGTGCACCTTCCGCCGACCACTGGCGACAACATCGATGTACTGTGGAGACCTCACGCCCCACGTGTTGAGCAATTCGGCGGTACGTCCACCCGGCCTCCCGCATGCCCACTATACGCCCTCGCTCAAAGTCCGTCAACTGCACATACGGTTCACGTCCACGCTGTCGCGGCATGCTACCAGTGTTAAAGACTGCGATGGAGCTCCGTATGCCACGGCAAACTGACTGACACTGACGGCGGCGGTGCACAAATGCTGCGCAGCTAGCGCCATTCGACGGCCAACACCGCGGTTCCTGGTGTGTCCGCTGTGCCGTGCGTGTGATCATTGCTTGTACAGCCCTCTCGCAGTGTCCGGAGCAAGTATGGTGGGTCTGACACATCGGTGTCAATGTGTTCTTTTTTCCATTTCCAGGAGTGTATGTTTTGTGGAAGACATGGGACTAGTGAAGGTGTTCTAGGTCTTTGATGGGATATGTGAACTTTATCAGCTAATTCAGATTATGCATAGGGCACAGGAAATTTATGCAGAAAAGATGGTGGAATGCTTGGCATTCAGTAATATGGAGTGGTAAAACTTGTGAGTGTTTAGTCCCCCTGTTCGACCGATTAGTAGTTTTAGTCTATTGTGGTCTTTATTTTGCATGGTTAGCAAGTGAATGCTGTTAAGCTTGGACTGTGAGGTAGACATCCCAAGGACAGAAAGGTAGGGTGATTTTTTCCTACACTAACTTGTGTTTTTGAAAGTGATGGATAGGTACCTCGGGCTTTACCAGGAAATGAAATTACTGAGGAGGAACTGGAGGGACTTTTGGGACAGGATGGACAGCAAAGAAGGCAGATTGTCAGCATATATTTGAGTGAGAGAGAGTGGCTTGAACGTACTGATATTGAACGTTAACTTTGACTGGTGATTAATAATGTTGTGGTGTGTAACGTCAAACGTGCACAAACAGAGATAAAATGGAACACAGACACTATTTTCATTGCATCTATGGTAGCTTTTTTGAAGTAAGTGTTGGTAAATGACTGGTCTGTAGCGTAGCAAGAGCTCTAGGCTAGGTTGCTAGCTAAAGTTTGATTGGGAGTTAACAAAGCCAACGAAAGTAAAAACAACATCTTTGTTGTGCTGACATATTGACTTGTAGCTACCGTAAGATCTAGTTTAGATTGAAATATGGCTGTTTGGTTGGCGAAGCTGACGTATGTGATGTCATGAGACAACTAAAATTATTTTGATAGTACAAATTTTACAAATTTTTGATTTTGATAAGTGTTCATGATCGCCTTTTAAATGAAACCGTGGGACAAAGTAGACGCGTGGTATTGGCAGGTTCAGCATTCCCATGGTGAGGGCTTAAACGGATGAATATTGGAGATAAAGGAACGATGACAGGACAGATCCTAGAGTCACGCTTGCAGATGGGTACAAATTCTATGACTGGGTGTTATTTATTGTTACTTAAGATTGATGGTTGGTCACGAAGGATGAAATTACGCTGAAGTAATTGGCTGGAGGAGCGTACCAACAGAGTTTGAACAGAAGACCAGGGTGTCATGAAAGGCCATAAGCTTCCTCAATGTTTAAAGATAGGGAGGGGAGAATCAATGTTCGTGTTGATAGTACTAAAGGTAGACTATGTATAAAAACCGATCACCTGCAGAAAAGTTGGAATGGAAACCATACTAACTGAAAGAGGGAGGCGTTGTTCAAGATGTGTGTGGATGCATTTGAAGAGAATGGATACAATGGCCTTACTGAAGACTGAGGTAAAGCTGACTGGTTTGCTGACAGAGGTTTCATTAAGAAGTTTTTCGGGTCTTTTTTAAGGTCTTTCACGCCTTTTGGTAGAGTATAGTGTTACATAGACTTATTAGGGTTTCTAAGCAGGAAACAGGATTTTCTATAAGGTGGCAGTATCAGATAGTACGACGGTAGGGGTTGTGTTGTGATTATTTGCAATAGTGGCCGTTATGTTGAGTGCTGTATGGTGTATTTAATTTCGTTTGTGTTGTCGTGTTTAGGTACTGGAGACAAAGAGTGCGAAAGACAGAAGATGTCTGGGTTTCCATGGAGTTTATAACTGATGTTCTATTGTTGCCAGTCCTGGAGACATTTTTCATACAGTAAATTGAGGATGTGTCATCGTAACTAGTGGTGGCGTGTTCATGTATGCCAGCCAAGTATGTGGAGGAATAAGCGGTATAGCCAGCGTTGTTCTCAAAGCATTTCAAAAGATCGTGAGAGGACAGGAGGTCGATAGGGACGGAGGACTTGTGAATAGTTGAGTAATACCAGTTTCAGTCTATATTTTGTTCTGGAGGGGGATAGAGATAAGTCCTGGATTTTTGGGGGGTTGCAGAATGGTTTCTGACCTACTTACGGATATGCCTTGGGCAGATATTTCAGCAGTCATGGTATTGGGAAACAGGGCTCATTGGTAGGGAGAATAGATTAGGATTGACAGTACTACAAGTCGTAGCCGCTTCCAGTCGTATGTGGGACTTCTGGATGCTTACAACAAAATCGCGTGTGCATACTATTTTGAGATTAAGATTGGAGTTTTTGTGAGGATTGGTTACGTGGAATAGCGGTTTTATTACCAGAAAGTCAGTTAATAAAACTGTAGGACCAAATGATTTTAGCTTGTAACCGTTTACGGTTATCAGGCCCGGATCTGGGAGGGAGGGGGAGGGGGGGGGGAGCAAACTGGGGTATCTGCCTCGGGCGGCAATTTCAGGGGGCGCCAAATTCATATTCTTGCAGAAGAAAACCTTGTTTCAGGAAGCACCTAGCTTCCAGTGCACGTTGGCCTATCGATTATTCATATGATTTTGAAACGCAACCTAGTTGGTTTTTGACCATTATTGAACACATTCTCAGTTGATTTCTGACAAGGGAACCTCCCCATCGCACCCCCCTCAGATTTAGTTATAACTTGGCACAGTGGATAGGCCTTGATAAACTGAACACAGATCAATTGAGAAAACAGGAAGAAGTTGTGTGGAACTGTGAAAAAATAAGCAAAATATACAAACTGAGTAATCCATGGGACACATAGGCAACATCACGGAGGATGTGAGCTCAGCAGTGCCGTGGTCCCGTGGTAGCGTGAGCAGCTGCAGAACGAGAGGTCTTTGGTTCAAGTCTTCCCACGAGTGAAAATTTTACTTTCTTTATTTTTGCATAGTTATTATCTGTCCGTTCGTTCATTGACGTCTCTGTTCACTGTAATAAGTTTAGTGTCTGTGTTTTGCGACCGCATCGCAAAACCGTGCGATTAGTAGACGAAAGGACGTGCCTCTCCAATCGGAACCGAAAACATTTGATCGCAAGGTCATGGGTCACCCGATTCCTCCACAGGAAAACACATCTGATATATTCTATACGACACTGGTGACGGCATGTGCGTCACATGATAGGAATATGTTGTCGACCCACCTAACTTGTACACATGGCGAATGGGTAAAAAGATTCTTCTACCTTGCCCGATTTAGGTTTTATTGTGGATGTGATAATCACTCCCACAAAAGTGATGAAAACATAAGCGTTTGTCACATAAACTGAAAATAAAAAATTAAAGTTTTCACTCGATGTAAGATTTAAACCAAGGGCCTTACGCTCCGCAACTGCTCACGTTACCACGAGACCACGGCGCTCCTGTGGTCTCTGTGTCCTTGATATTGCATATCTTCCCATGAACTACTCAGTTTGTATATTTTGCTTATTTTTTCACAGTTCCACACAACTTCTTCCTGTTTTCTCAATTGATCTGTGTTCGGTTTTTCAAGGCCTATCCACTGTGCCAACTTATAACTAAATCTGAGGGGGGTGCGATGGGGAGGTTCCCTTGTGAGCGAATCGTAAGGCGATTTTTGAGTGTGTGCACAGTGTACGTAATATCTCTGCCAGGAGAATTCCCATCACGTGCAGAAATAACAAACTTTCCCGCAGATAAAGATGAGAGCTGAGCCAAATAAACCCGAACGGATGAATACCAATCGCTGTTTACTTATGTGGTTGGTTAGGTGTGAGAATGATCAGCGTTGTTATAATTACTAGCGAAATCCGTAGATTCACACTACTTGTTTGGAAATAAACGACTAACAGGAATAACAGGTAAGAAATATTGCATATTATCTTCTCGGTGTATCGAAGAAAATGAAATTTTGCGGAACGTTACACTACTAAGGATCAGTTGTACAGTCCCCAGTTAGCAGTCACTTAAGTTCTATTCTCGCAAAAGTACGGAAAACGACTTGTACGAGCATGTAATGACGCCTTAGCGGAGAATAAACGCGGGGTATCAGAACCGGTCATTCTAACAGGGTTAGTGAACTGGAGAATAAGTTTCGACAATGGCAGCAATAGTTACAGAGTTATTGGTGTCAAGATTGTTTGTTAGAACCAGGTACGAGAAGAAACGGGTACATCACACAAATTATATGGAAGAATATGACGATTCCAGATTTATATAAAAATGGTGTACTACTACTTTTCAATCTCATGCTTGGGAAACTGGAGTGTAGGAATGAAATGTGAAACTATTTCCTGAGATAAAACTTTTTGCTAGTGGTAGGCCGAATAGGCATTTGATATTGATATTTCGTCAGTTACATTCTGCTGTGTTATTTACGTAAATTCTTTGTTTCTTTCTTTCTCGGGCATTTGTCCCGTTTCAACGCGGGGTCGGCTTTGTTATGACTGATTTGGCAGTGTTAATTGCAGAGGGTGGCCGGATGCCCTTCCTGCTGCCACCTCGAGCAGTTATATTGTGGGCAAATGAGTTATAAAATGGCTAGAGGAAGCGATCCAGATGGTTCTACCGTGTGCCATTACAAGTTAATGAAGGCTGTGCTATGGATAAGCTTCTGTGAACAGATAAATTAGGGAATTAGAGCTTTATTTATTACGTATGTCGACTGAAGTACAGATCTATGGGTTGGAATTGGTATTGATTTTCCACACGGCCTCATTCAGAGTGATTTCGACGTCGACCCCTTGCTGCCTCTCCTGGGGATTATTTGGAAAACAGGGTGGTTGGGATTTTTGCAATTTTTTTAGGAAGGTGTCTTTAGGATTCCGAATTTTTCTAGCCTAGATAAAAGGAAAGTGTAAGTGGTATGGTTGGTTGGAGTGTAAAAGGAATCTTGTGGGACAGTTGATGGGGTCTGAGAGGGTTTTACATCCACGTTGCAATATTTCGCTTGAGGTATTTTGGCAGTCAGGTTGATGGGTGTGTGAGTATTTCGTTATACAGGGTGTTACAAAGAGGTAAGGCCAAACTTTCAGGAAACATTCCTCACACACAAAGAAAGAAAATATGGTATGTGGACATGTGTCCGGAAACGCTTACTTTCCATGTTAGAGCTCATTTTATTACTTCTCTTCAAATCACATTAATCATGGAATGGAAACACACAGCAACAGAACGTACCAGCGTGACTTCAAACACTTTGTTACAGGAAATGTTCAAAATGTCCTCCGTTAGCGAGGATAAATGCATCCACCCCCCGTCGCATGGAATCCCTGATGCGCTGATGCAGCCCTGGAGAATGGCGTATTGTATCACAGCCGTCCACAATACGAGCACGAAGAGTCTCTACATTTGGTACCGGGGTTGCGTAGACAAGAGCTTTCAAATGCCCCCATAAATGAAAGTCAAGAGGGTTGAGGTCAGGAGAGCAAGGAGGCCATGGAATTGGTCCGCCAATCCATCGGTCACCGAATCTGTTGTTGAGAAGCGTACGAACACTTCGAGTGAAATGTGCAGGAGCTCCATCGTGCATGAGCCACATGTTGTGTCGTACTTGTAAAGGCACATGTTCTAGCAGCACAGGTAGAGTATCCCGTATGAAATCATGATAACGTGCTCTATTGAGCGTAGGTGGAAGAACATGGGGCCCAATCAAGACA
Organism: Schistocerca nitens; assembly: GCF_023898315.1. Lineage (NCBI taxonomy): Eukaryota > Metazoa > Arthropoda > Insecta > Orthoptera > Acrididae > Schistocerca > Schistocerca nitens. Next base: position 697,049,896 of record NC_064616.1, on the reverse strand, counting down.
TCACCAACAGTTCCTGCCCAAACGTTCACAGAAAATCTGTCTTGATGATGTGATTCCACAATTGCGTGTGGATTCTCGTCAGCCCACACATGTTGATTGTGAAAATTTACAATTTGATCACGTTGGAATGAAGCCTCATCCGTAAGGAGAACATTTGCACTGAAATGAGGATTGACACATCGTTGGATGAACCATTCGCAGAAGTGTACGCGTGGAGGCCAATCAGCTGCTGATAGTGCCTGCACACGCTGTACATGGTACGGAAACAACTAGTTCTCCCGTAGCACTCTCCATACAGTGACGTGCTCAACGTTACCTTGTACAGCAGCAACTTCTCTGACGCTGACATTAGGGTTATCGTCAACTGCACGAAGAGTTGCCTCGTCCACTGCAGGTGTCCTCGTCGTTCTAGGTCTTCCCGAGTCGCGAGTCATAGGCTGGAATGTTCCGTGCTCCCTAAGACGCCGATCAATTGCTTCGAACGTCTTCCTGTCGGGACACCTTCGTTCTGGAAATTTGTCTCGATACAAACGTACCGCGTCACGGCTATTGCCCCGTGCTAATCCATACATAAAATGGGCATCTGCCAACTCCGCATTTGTAAACATTGCACTGACAGCAAAACCACGTTCGTGATGAACACTAACCTGTTGATGCTACGTACTGCTGTGCTTGATGCTAGTACTGTAGATCAATGAGTCGCATGTCAACACAAGCACCGAAGTCAACATTACCTTCCTTCAATTGGGGAAACTGGCGGTGAATCGAGGAAGTACAGTACATACTGACGAAACTAAAATGTGCTCTAACATGGAAATTAAGCATTTCCGGACACATGTCCACATAACATCTTTTCTTTATTTGTGTGTGAGGAATATTTCCTGAAAGTTTGGCCATACCTTTTTGTAACACCCTGTATACTTACTTATTTATATATTTACTATAAAGTTTGAAAGTTTTTCTAGTGGCATGCGGTAAGAGTTGTTCCACAGCGGACTGCACCAAGTAGGTATAAGCAACGATGGGCCGAAGACGAACCGTGTGGATCGCATCGGATTGGGCGACAGCAGCTACGGCGAGGCGGGCGTCCCCTCCTACAGGGCCTGCGAGGCGACGACTGCTGGTCGAAGGCGGCGTTGATAGCTCCCTGGACGACAACGGCCCGAGTGATGCCCAGAGGCGGCTGCGGTGGCGGCGGCGGCGGCGACGGCGAAGGCGACAGCGACGGCGGCGATAACTTCCTGAGGCCCACAAGCTGTCCAGCGTGTACTGTGGCAGTCGAGGCACGTCGGCGGCAATCATCCCTTCGGCGATCACGACAGGGCCGCAGGGCACACTTGTTTCGCTATACAGAAGCTTCGGAGAGTGGCACTGAACAGTTTGCTGTATGGCAAGGGACCACAGGCCTTCCTTCTCCCTTCTTTCTTTGTTGTTATTTTATTCCCTGGCCACTCGAAGCGAGATTTGCTGGCAGACATACGTCCCTTTCTGGTGTATACCGATAAGGACTTCTCATTGAAATAACTAAGACGCATTGAATCCATACATATTATAAAAGCAGCTGTGTACATATTCCACATCCCTCCTACACCACTGAATCTATTTCAACCAAACTTGTTACACATATCACTTACTGCATGGAAAGAACCGCTGTGGGGGTAAGAACCATCTACGCCTCAAAGGAGTGGCGGTGGAGTGAAAAATCGTAGCTCACTACGCGCAAACAGCCAGACTATATTCATATAATATTTGAGAATAAGAGCACGTAATTGCTTGCAACAAAGTTTACCCATAATTTCGAATGTTTACGAAAACTTTTTCTCGCTGGCTCCTTCTACGAAATAATGAAAATAAAATTGTTTATCGCGTATTACATTTGCTCTGTTCGTGTAGTAAAACTACTGCATCAGGTATGACGTTTTAATTTATTACTTCCTTATAACTAACAGTATTTGCAACTCATTTTGGGACAGTATTCACATATATATATATAAAATAATAAATAAACAGTATTCACATATACCCCCCCATGAACCATGGACCTTGCCGTTGGTGGGGAGGCTTGCGTGCCTCAGCGATACAGATGGCCGTACCGTAGGTGCAACCACAACGGAGGGGTATCTGTTGAGAGGCCAGACAAACATGTGGTTCCTGAAGAGGGGCAGCAGCCTTTTCAGTAGTTGCAGGGGCAACAGTCTGGATGATTGACTGATCTGGCCTTGTAACATTAACCAAAACGGCCTTGCTGTGCTGGTACTGCGAACGGCTGAAAGCAAGGGGAAACTACAGCCGTAATTTTTCCCGAGGACATGCAGCTCTACTGTATGATTAAATGATGATGGCGTCCTCTTGGGTAAAATATTCCGGAGGTAAAATAGTCCCCCATTCGGATCTCCGGGCGGGGACTACTCAAGAGGACGTCGTTATCAGGAGAAAGAAAACTGGCGTTCTACGGATCGGAGCGTGGAATGTCAGATCACTTAATCGGGCAGGTAGGTTAGAAAATTTAAAAAGGGAAATGGATAGGTTAAAGTTAGATATAGTGGGAATTAGTGAAGTTCGGTGGCAGGAGGAACAAGACTTTTGGTCAGGTGATTACAGGGTTATAAATACAAAATCAAATAGGGGTAATGCAGGAGTAGGTTTAATAATGAATAAAAAAATAGGAGTGCGGGTTAGCTACTACAAACAGCATAGTGAACGCATTATTGTGGCCAAGATAGACACAAAGCCCATGCCTACTACAGTAGTACAAGTTTATATGCCAACTAGCTCTGCAGATGATGAAGAAATAGATGAAATGTATGACGAGATAAAAGAAATTATTCAGGTAGTGAGGGGAGACGAAAATTTAATAGTCATGGGTGACTGGAATTCGTCAGTAGGAAAAGGGAGAGAAGGAAACATAGTAGGTGAATATGGATTGGGGGGAAGGAATGAAAGAGGAAGCCGCCTTGTAGAATTTTGCACAGAGCATAACTTAATCATAGCTAACACTTGGTTCAAGAATCATGAAAGGAGGCTGTATACATGGAAGAAGCCAGGAGATACTGACAGGTTTCAGATAGATTATATAATGGTAAGACAGAGATTTAGGAACCAGGTTTTAAATTGTAAGACATTTCCTGGGGCAGATGTGGATTCTGACCACAATCTATTGGTTATGAACTGCAGATTGAAACTGAAGAAACTGCAAAAAGGTGGGAATTTAAGGAGATGGGACCTGGATAAACTGAAAGAACCAGAGGTTGTAGAGAGTTTCAGGGAGAGCATAAGGGAACAATTGACAGGAATGGGGGAAAGAAATACAGTAGAAGAAGAATGGGTAGCTCTGAGGGATGAAGTGGTGAAGGCAGCAGACGATCAAGTAGGTAAAAAGACGAGGGCTAATAGAAATCCTTGGGTAACAGAAGAAATATTGAATTTAATTGATGAAAGGAGAAAATATAAAAATGCAGTAAATGAAGCAGGCAAAAAGGAATACAAACGTCTCGAAAATGAGATCGACAGGAAGTGCAAAATGGCTAAGCAGGGATGGCTAGAGGACAAATGTAAGGATGTAGAGGCTTGTCTCACTAGGGGTAAGATAGATACTGCCTACAGGAAAATTAAAGAGACCTTTGGAGAGAAGAGAACCACTTGTATGAATATCAAGAGCTCAGATGGAAACCCAGTTCTAAGCAAAGAAGGGAAGGTAGAAAGGTGGAAGGAGTATATAGAGGGTTTATACAAGGGAGATGTACTTGAGGACAATATTATGGAAATGGAAGAGGATGTAGATGAAGACGAAATGGGAGATAAGATACTGCGTGAAGAGTTTGACAGAGCACTGAAAGACCTGAGTCGAAACAAGGCCCCGGGAGTAGACAACATTCCACTAGAACTACTGATGGCTTCGGGAGAGCCAGTCATGACAAAACTCTACCATCTGGTGAGCACGATGTATGAGTCAGGCGAAATACCCTCAGACTTCAAGAAGAATATAATAATTCCAATCCCAAAGAAAGCAGGTGTTGACAGATGTGAAAATTACCGAACTATCAGTTTAATAAGTCACAGCTGCAAAATACTAACGCGAATTCTTTACAGACGAATGGAAAAACTGGTAGAAGCTGACCTCGGGGAAGATCAGTTTGGATTCCGTAGGAATGTGGGAACACGTGAGGCAATACTGACCTTACGACTTATCTTGGAAGAAAGATTAAGAAAAGGCAAACCTACATTTCTAGCATTTGTAGACTTAGAGAAAGCTTTTGACAATGTTGACTGGAATACTCTCTTTCAAATTCTGAAGGTGGCAGGGGTAAAATACAGGGAGCGAAAGGCTATTTACAATTTGTACAGAAACCAGATGGCAGTTGTAAGAGTCGAGGGGCATGAAAGGGAAGCAGTGGTTGGGAAAGGAGTGAGACAGGGTTGTAGCCTCTCCCCGATGTTATTCAATCTGTATATTGAGCAAGCAGTAAAGGAAACAAAAGAAAAATTCGGAGTAGGTATTAAAATTCATGGAGAAGAAGTAAAAACTTTGAGGTTCGCCGATGACATTGTAATTCTGTCAGAGACAGCAAAAGACTTGGAAGAGCAGTTGAACGGAATGGACAGTGTCTTGAAAGGAGGATATAAGATGAACATCAACAAAAGCAAAACGAGGATAATGGAATGTAGTCAAATTAAGTCGGGTGATGCTGAGGGAATTAGACTAGGAAATGAGACACTTAAAGTAGTAAAAGAGTTTTGCTATTTAGGGAGTAAAATAACCGATGATGGTCGAAGTAGAGAGGATATAAAATGTAGACTGGCAATGGCAAGGAAAGCGTTTCTCAAGAAGAGAAATTTGTTAACATCGAGTATAGATTTAGGTGTCAGGAAGTCGTTTCTGGAAGTATTTGTATGGAGTGTAGCCATGTATGGAAGTGAGACATGGACGATAACTAGTTTGGACAAGAAGAGAATAGAAGCTTTCGAAATGTGGTGCTACAGAAGAATGCTGAAGATAAGGTGGGTAGATCACGTAACTAATGAGGAGGTATTGAATAGGATTGGAGAGAAGAGAAGTTTGTGGCACAACTTGACTAGAAGAAGGGATCGGTTGGTAGGACATGTTTTGAGGCATCAAGGGATCACAAATTTAGCATTGGAGGGCAGCGTAGAGGGTAAAAATCGTAGAGGGAGACCAAGAGATCAATACAGTAAGCAGATTCAGAAGGATGTAGGTTGCAGTAGGTACTGGGAGATGAAGAAGCTTGCACAGGATAGAGTAGCATGGAGAGCTGCATCAAACCAGTCTCAGGACTGAAGACCACAACAACAACAACAATTCACATATACCACTGAATGCACTTCCAAAGATATATCATTGTACGACATATAGTTCAGAAGATATGACACCATAAACACTAACAAGGGAACGTTCCCAGGTGTAAATAAACGCTCTTAATTAAACTTGACGGGTATCCAGAGAGGTCAATATAACACAATACGTATTTTTTTCGTTCTTGCCTAATTTCACTTTTAAGCGGTAAAACACACCACGAAAGGTAATTTGGCATATTAGGTTTAGAGGGAATATCTTCGAAACCATGATATATAAAAAGTGTGTTTCATATAAAAGTTGAAAAGTAACTGACGTCGTTCGAAACTCTATAATCAACTTTTGTAATAATCTGAAGTTTTGAAAGCGACCCCTTCCACCAATGCCGGTAGTAGTAACACTTTAACAGTACAATAGCAAAGTGTATGACCTACTCGAGGATCCAGCATACAGAAAATTGACGGAAGACCCGAGCAACAGAGTGAAGAAGATTATTGAGCTTCATCAGAGTGCCTCTTGCCGATTACCTCAAGTTGATCAGGGAGGAACGCAAATCGACAATGACTAGTCTCTTCGCATTTGTCTTCACACCAACATTCTTGCTCTTTACTGGCTGCTATTATGAACGAACAGATGGCGTCGCCACGATGTACCCTATATCACCAGTTGCGGCAAACTTGTTTACGGAGGACTTCAAAAAGAAAGCTCTGTAAACAACTGCACTGATGCCTGCACTCTTTTTCAGATATGTTGATGACACGTTTGTGGTGTGGCCACTTCGGGAGGTCCTCCAACATCTGAACTCTCTGCACTCCAGTATCAAATTCACGATGGAGGTGGAAGAGAATGGTGAATTCCTCTATTTGGACGTCTTAGTCAAGCGCCAAACGAACGGCACTATAGGACACAGTTTGCACAGAAAAGTCATCCACACTGATTTGTCTTTCCAGGTTGGCAGTTGCCACCATCTTTCACAGCGTGAGGGCGTGCTGCATACGCAGGTACACAGGGCCCGAGCAAAATTGGACGAAGAAAGCCTACCAAGGGATCTACACAACCTTAAGCACGTTTCGAAGAAGAACGGACACGACGAGAGACAAATCCGATGTGCTTTCAGGCAGAGAGTACAAATCCAGTAGATAGAAAACGACGAGGAGGAAAAGACAATGACGTATTTGCCGGACACCGGTAAAGAATCGAACAAAATCGGCGTAATCCTGGTTCGACGTAAAAATAAATGCGTTTTCCGTCCCCTCCAAGAACGCATGCCCTATTAGGTACGGTGAAAGATTACTTGGGGGTCAGTAAACCAGGTATTTACCGTATTCCATGTAAATGTGGTCAAACGTATATCGGGGAGATTGTACGGACAATTGAAGGAAGATGCAAGGACCACAGAAGACACACCGAAAGTTAGCAAACAACAGGATCTGCTGTTGCAGATCACTGTATGGCTGTAGAGGACTCCATGAAGTATGAAGACACGGAAGTGCTAAGACAGACCTCGTCCTTTCGGAATTGTGTTTTGTAGGAGGTTATTAATGCATGAGTGGCTGGTCAACAGAGACACTGGATTGACTCTCAGTACAGCTTGGGACCCAGCTCGCAGCCCACTAAAATCACAGAATCGGCCGAAAGCGACTTCCGCACCAGACGCGGGCCACAGTAGTACTGAGGGACCATAGTGCGTGCCCAGCTTTCGGCGGCGCCATCCCCCCCCCCTCCCCCTCACCACCACTGTACCCGTCGGGCTTGCGGCAGGCTGTGCAGAAAGGGTGGGGAACGATAAGAGAATGAAGGACGCAGTACGTAGCAGGACGCTCCTTCTACAAGTAACACCTGAAAGTGGTGGCAGGGTACACTGTCGAAACATCGTGTTACGAAAACGACTGTGCCTGCCTGGATACCCGACAATAGTGCAAACATTTGATTCACTGGAAAAGCATAAAATCACACTTCAAAAATTTTATTTTCCTCAAACTGCCAACACTCTCTAGCGCTAGTTGCTTCTGTCGCCCCATGAGTCTCGTCATGTTGTTTAGCGAGAATCTGAATCCACTCTTCTCTCAAGGCATCCATGAACACATGAACCAGCACCCCAGACCTTCCTATTAACTATAGTGTCTTCTGTCCCAACTGCTGCTGTGATTATTAACTCCTGTATCTCATCCATCTCCTTTCTCAGCACCGTAACAGAAAATCATTAATTTGTACGTTTCTTGGCGTCAAGAAAGCCTGTGACTGCATACGGCATTCCAGTCGAAACTTTAAGCTCAGTCAGCACTCCGGATTAGGTTCTCCAGCAGACTGAATCCTTTCTGCCTAATCGCTCAGCCTTAGTCACTATTAACAACACCATTTCTTGTATATTTCTTGCTCCTGCAGATGTGTCCCAAGGCTCTGTTCTTTTTACTCTCTTGTATATCTTCTACATTGCCAATACGAAGCGCGGGGTAGCCGAGCGGTCTCGGGCGTCTTGTCACGGTTCGAGCGGCTCTCCCCGTCGGAGATTTGAGTCCTCCCTCGGGTATGGGTGTATGTTTTCCTTATCGTAAGTTAGTTAAGTTAGACTAAGTAGTGTGTAAGCTTAGGGGCCGATGACCTCAACAGTTTGGTCCCGTAAGACCTTACCACAAATGTCGAAATTTTTTTTGTCAATACGCCTGTGCTGCCTTCTCCTGTACATTTCCTTGAGCATGCTGTGCCACCGCTTTTTAAGCCGTCTAACGTACCCTACAGAAGTCCTAACTGTCCCTCCAAGCCGGCCGCTGTGGCCGAGCGTTTCTTGGCGCTTCAGTGCGGAACAGCGCTGCTGCTACGGCCGCATGCCTCGGGCATGGCTGTGTGTGGTGTCCTTAGGTTAGTTAGGTTTAAGTAGTTCTAAGTCTAGGGGACTTGGTTCAAGAATCATAAAAGAAGGTTGTATACATGGAAGAATCCTGGAGATACTAGAAGGTATCAGATAGAGTATATAATGGTAAGACAGAGATTTAGGAACCAGGTTTTAAATTGTATGACATTTCCAGGGGCAGATGTGGACTCTGACCACAATCTGTTGGTTATGAACTGTAGAAAATCCTAAGAAATGCTGGTCTTATGTCAAAGCGGTAGGTGGATCAAAACAAAATGTCCAGACACTCTGTGACCAAAATGGTACTGAAAAAGGGGTTGACAGACTAAAGGCCGAAATACTAAATGTCTTTTTCTAAAGCTGTTTCACAGAGGAAGACTGCACTGTCGTTCCTTCTCTAGATTGTCGCACAGATGACAAAATGGTACATATCGAAATAGACGACAGAGGGATAGAGAAACAATTAAAATCGCTCAAAAGAGGAAAGGCCGCTGGACCTTATGGGATACCAATTCGATTTTACACAGAGTACGCGAAGGAACTTTCCCCCCTTCTTGCAGCGGTGTACCGTAGGTCTGTAGAAGAGCGTAGCGTTCCAGAGGATTGGAAAAGGGCACAGGGCATCCCCGTTTTCAAGAAGGGACGTCGAACAGATGTGCAGAACTATATACCTATATCTCTAACATCGATCAGTTGTAGAATTTTGGAACACGTATTATGTTCGAGTATAATGACTTTCCTGGAGACTAGAAATCTACTCTGTAGGAATCAGCATGGGTTTCGAATAAGGCGGTCGTGTGAAACCCAGCTCGCGCTATTCGTCCACGAGATTCAGAGGGCCGTAGACACGGGTTCACAGGTAGATGCCGTGTTTCTTGACTTCCGCAAGGCGTTCGATGCAGTTCCCCACAGTCGTTTAATGAACAAAGTAAGAGCATATGGACTATCAGACCAACTGTGTGATTGGATTGAGGAGTTCCCAAAAAAACGCAGCATGCCATTCTCAACGGAGAGAAGTCTTCCGAAGTAAGAGTGATTTCAGGTGTGCCACAGGGGAGTGTCATGGGACCGTTGCTGTTCGCAATATACATAAATGACCTGGTGGATGACATCGGAAGTTCACTGAGGCTTTTTGCAGATGGTGCTGTGGTGTATCGAGAGGTTGTAACAATGGAAAATTGTACTGAAATGCAGGAGGATCTGCAGCGAATTGACGTATGGTGAAGGGAATGGCAATTGAATCTCAATGTAGATAAGTGTAATGTGCTGCGAATACATAGAAAGATAGATCCCTTATCATTTAGCTACAAAATAGCAGGTCAGTAACTGGAAGCAGTTAATTCCATAAATTAGGGAGTACGTATTAGGAGTGATTTAAAAAGGAATGATCATATAAAGTTGATCGTCAATAAAGCAGATGCCAGACTGAGATTCATTGGAAGAATCCTAAGGAAATGCAATCCGAAAACAAAGGAAGTAGGTTACAGTACGCTTGTTCGCCCACTGCTTGAATACTGCTCAGCGGTGTGGGATCCGTACCAGATAGGGTTGATAGAAGAGATAGAGAAGATCCAACGGAGAGCAGCGCGCTTCGTTACAGCATCATTTAGTAATCGCGAAAGCGTTACGGAGATGATAGATAAGCTCCAGTGGAAGACTCTGCAGGAGAGACGCTCAATAGCTCGGTACGGGCTTTTGTTAAAGTTTCGAGAACATACCTTCACCGGAGAGTCCAGCAGTATATTGCTCCCTCCTACGTATATCTCGCGAAGAGACCATGAGGATAAATTCAGAGAGATTAGAGCCCACACAGAAGCATACAGACAATCCTTCTTTCCACGAACAATACGAGACTGGAATAGAAGGGAGAACCGATAGAGGTACTCAGGGTACCCTCCGCCACACACCGTCAGGTGGCTTGCGGAGTATGGATGTAGATAGATAGATAGATAGACGGATAGATTAAAACTGAAGAAATTGCAAAAAGGTGGGAATTTAAGGAGATGGGACCTGGATAAAGTGAGTAAACCAGAGGTTGTATAGAGTTTCAGGGACAGCATAAGGGAACAATTGACAGGAATGGGGGAAAGAAATACAGTAGAAGACGAATGGGTAGCTCTGAGGGATGAAGTAGTGAAGGCAGCAGAGGATCAAGTAGGTAAAAAGACGAGGGCTAGTAGAAATCCTTGGGTAACAGAAGAAATATTGAATTTAATTGATGAAAGGAGAAAATATAAAAATGCAGTAAATGAAGCAGGCAAAAAGGAATACAAACGTCTCGAAAATGAGATCGACAGGAAGTGCAAAATGGCTAAGCAGGCATGGCTAGAGGACAAATGTAAGAATGTAGAGGCTTAGGGGCTAGGGGTAAGATAGATACAGCCTACAGGAAAATTAGACAGAGATTCGGAGAAAAGAGAGCCACTTGTATGAATATCAAGAGCTCAGATGGAAACCCAGTTCTAGCAAAGAGGGGAAAGCAGAAAGGTGGAAGGAGTATATAGAGGGCCTATACAAGGGCGATGTACTTGAGGACAATATTATGGAAATGGAAGAGGATGTAGATCAAGATGAAATGGGAGATACGATACTGCGTGAAGAGTTAGACAGAGCACTGAAATACCTGAGTCGAAACAAGGCCCCGGGAGTAGACAACATTCCATTAGAACTACTGACGGCCTTGGGAGAGCCAGTCCTGACAAAACTCTACCATCTGGTGAGCAAGATGTATGAGACAGGCGAAATACCCTCAGACTTCAAGAAGAATATAATAATTCCAATCCCAAAGAAAGCAGGGGTTGACAGATGTGAAAATTACCGAACTATCAGTTTAATAAGTCACAGCTGCAAAATACTAACGCAAATTATTTACAGACGAATGGAAAAACTGGTAAAAGCCGACCTCGGGGAAGATCAGTTAGAAGAAAGATTAAGGAAAGGCAAACCTTTGACTGGAATACTCTCTTTCAAATTCTGAAGGTGGCAGGGGTAAAATACAGGGAGCGAAAGGCTATTTACAATTTGTACAGAAACCAGATGGCAGTTATAAGAGTCGAGGGACATGAAAGGGAAGCAGTGGTTGGGAAGGGAGTAAGACAGGGTTGTAGCCTCTCCCCGATGTTATTCAATCTGTATATTGAGCAAGCAGTAAAGGAAACAAAAGAAAAGTTCGGAGTAGGTATTAAAATCCAAGGAGAAGAAATAGAAACTTTGAGGTTCGCCGATGACATTGTAATTCTGTCAGAGACAGCAAAGGACTTGGAAGAGCAGTTGAACGGAATGGACAGTGTCTTGAAAGGAGGGTATAAGATGAACATCAACAAAAGCAAAACGAGGATAATGGAGTGTAGTCGAATTAAGTCGGGTGATGCTGAGGGAATTAGATTAGGAAATGAGACGCTTAAAGAAGTAACGGAGTTTCGCTATTTGGGGAGCAAAATAACTGATGATGGTCGAAGTAGAGAGGATATAAAATGTAGACTGGCAATGGCAAGGAAAGCGTTTCTGAAGAAGAGAAATTTGTTAACATCGAGTATAGATTTAAGTGTCAGGAAGTCGTTTCTGAAAGTATTTGTATGGAGTGTAGCCATGTATGGAAGTGAAACATGGACAATAAATAGTGTAGACAAGAAGAGAATAGAAGCTTTCGAAATGTGGTGCTACAGAAGAATGTTCAAGATTAGATGGGTAGATCACGTAACTAATGAGGAGGTATTGAATAGGATTGGGGAGAAGAGAAGTTTGTGGCACAACTTGACTAGAAGAAGGGATCGGTTGGTAGGACATATCCTGAGGCATCAAGAGATCATAGATTTAGCATTGGAGAGCAGCGTGGAGGGTAAAAATCATAGAGGGAGACCAAGAGATGAATACACTAAGCAGATTCAGAAGGATGTAGGTTGCAGTAGGTACTGGGAGATGAAGGAGGTTGCACAGGATAGATTAGCATGGAGAGCTGCATCAAACCAGTGTCGGGACTGAAGACCACAACAACAGCACAAGGTGCCGGCCGGAGTGGCCGTGCGGTTCTAGGCGCTACAGTCTGGAACCGAGCGACCGCTACGGTCGCAGGTTCGAATCCTGCCTCGGGCATGGATGTGTGTGATGTCCTTAGGTTAGTTAGGTTTAATTAGTTCTAAGTTCTAGGCGACTGATGACCTGAGAAGTTAAGTCGCATAGTGCTCAGAGCCATTTGAACCATTTTTTTCAACAGCACAAGTCTAGGGGACTGATGAACTCAGAAGTTAAGTCTCATAGTGCTTAGAGCCATTTTTTTTTGTCCCTCCAACTTCATCTTAACAAGTTCCTCTCAGGTTAACCAATTTCTCATCGAGATAACCCCTTACGAATCCCAGCCAACAAACAAACCACCTGCAGCTTCTGTAGCCAAAACCAGTATGAAGATCCTATCAAATTAAGTAACACACTAAAATACCTTGGATTAATATTCGACCACCTACTAGCCATCAAACATGCCATACTAGTCTAAAACCAATAACTTACAATGAAGTTTGCAACCATTTATTGTGCTTCACACCTACATAATCTTAATCAAACCTATTCTCTCACACATCAATGTGACCTGGATACTTGCGCCATGAAGTTTCTATCTTCTCTTCAAATCCTTTAATGCAATGTATTCGGCCTTGCCTCCTGCATTCGTTTACCTAACCCCACATGGATCCTTTACAATATCATCAAATTTTCACCCATCTTTGACGTCAATAAACATCTCTGTGTATTTTACACTACCTGTAAACTCGATTCTTAAAACTCCATTGTATCCCCTCTCTTCTGCCTCGTCTACAGTGAAATTTCTCGCCACCCCTACACCTACACTCCCCATGTACCCTCTCCCACTTACTCCCACTCCCAGACAATGGAATACACATCATTATTTATCTGTTGCGTTAGCTCTATCTCTTCCCTCCCCATCCCACTCAACATCACGTCTCCCTCCTCTCTTATCATATTTACCCATTTTTTTCCCTCATACCCTGTGTGGAGTCGTCCGAAGAACGAGGTCCCATGTCACAGTTGGTACTTCACGACGGAAACACAAGCAAGGACAGTCGATGTCGTTCGCAGTGACGAATGAGAGACGTCGGCGAAAGCACAGTCTCAAGAGGTCCCATCCGCCACCACTGCTGGAAGATTACGTACGTCCGAGCGCAGCGCCACTCACCCCGGCTCTTCAATCATCGCCTACGACGACAGGATCGTGTTGCTTCAGATGCGAGTAGTATTAAAAGCCAGAAATGTATATCGAAGATTATAGGATATTATACATCGAGATGAGACTGTCATTCTGTATTGTAGGAGGTGATAGGTTATAGAATCTAGCGACAGTAACAAATACATAAACGTTCCTGTGGACAAGGATTGCTTCCAAGTTAATTATTTTACATTGTCCAAACTATAATAAAGTAATCTAATAATCTGTTTGCTTTGTAGTATCTGCTCGAACTCTTCCAGAAGTAAATCTAGGCTTGCTAGGACCCACTTCAGTGCCGACGCTTACGTCTCAAGTGATTTTTCGTTTCGTTACACACTATAAAATGGCTCTGAGCACTAGAACTTACAACTACTTAAACCTAACTGACCTAAGGACATCACACACATCCATGCCCGAGGCAGGATTCGAACCTGCGACCGTAGCGGACACGCGGTTCCAAACTGAAGCGCCTAGAACCGCACGGCCACACAGGCCGGCCTTTCACACTATAGCCAGGCCCATTCCTGGTCTCTATTTCATTCCGCTCAACAACATGTTACAATTCCCCTGATCTCTTTGTTTATAGCCACGAGCAACGACTGTACGGAACCTCTAACCTTAATGCCGGCCGGAGTGGCCGTGCGGTTCTAGGCGCTACAGTCTGGAACCGCAAGACCGCTACGGTCGCAGGTTCGAATCCTGCCTCGGGCATGGATGTGTGTGATGTCCTTAGGTTAGTTAGGTTTAAGTAGTTCTAAGTTCTAGGGGACTGATGACCTCAGAAGTTGAGTCCCATAGTGCTCAGAGCCATTTTTAGCCTCTAACCTTATTTCTCCTACCCCATCCGTTTGAAGCCCAAGTCCTCCACAACTTATTTTCTTTCATTTAATTTAAAAATGAGGAAAAGCTAACAGTTCCATTTTTAATACCTTCCATGAAAATAATCCTTTAATTATTCTTCTAAAAGCACATGTATATGTTTCAACTTCTCAGTTATACTGTGCCGATTTTATGTATTTAAGTACATTAGATTGAAGAGTGGGATTTTACCCGTTAACAATTAACTATCAGCCCCCTAGGTGAATGAAAGAAAAATAAAGAAACAAAGTTTTCAGAAGATAGAAAGGGCTTCCAATAATTTTCATAATTAAGTGTGCATTGACACTTTTCAAAGTATTTAGTTATATTTCATGCACGTGAAATATGTAGAAAACTAGACGATATCAGAAAAAATTTTCAGTTTTATTGTCATTCCTCAAACATTTCTTCGTATGGTATGAACAGTTTCTTGTAATTTCTTCTCCATTTCATTTTTATTCTTCTAAAACTCGCTTCCTTGATTTCTTTTTCACTGTAAGTATGTCAGATCTTGACCACCTCCTCTCCGCAATGATAATACGTTAATATCACTGTAGAGGTGGCTAAGTACATTCACGTTCAGAAAAAAAAGACAGAGCTGCTTGAACGACTAGAGATAGAACGTTCATTTTCACAGGACACTTACCTTAGTATGTTCTGCAGCAATGATTAGCATTTGAGCCATGTCGGCCCCCAGATTCAAGGTCAACATCGATATCGCGGCGCCACACCATTTACCGGTCAAATGTGCCTGCGACTCTCGTTGTCGCTATAAACCGAACATAATGGAGCAGTGTGACCTGAAGGGAAGTGCAATATGCCTCGTAGCCGCATGCGAGAATCATACCATCAAATGAGTGAGTTTGTAAGAAGGCGCATTATTGGCATGAGAGAATGTGAGGCATCCATCTGGGAAACTGCTGCTCGTGTGAGACGAAGTATTTCGGCAATGCAACGGCAGTGTGCAGAATGGTTCGCGGAAGGCCGTGGAACACGACGAGATGGACCAGGTCGCACCACCCAGACCACCCCCCGGGAAGATCGGCTCCTCAGCCGAATGGAATTCCAGGACAGATCTGCGTCCTTCTCGGCTCTGGTGTAACAGTGGAACAGTGTAACACATAGTACACAATCAGGGGTGCCAGTCAGTCGCCGTTTATTACGGCATGAATTACGTGCAAGCGTTGCCCACTTCTCCGCCTCCCTTTGACGAATGTGTATAAACAAGATGGACGGCAATGGTGAATGGAACGACGTCACTGGAGATAGGAATGGAATCGTTTAGTGATTACGGACGAATCCATGTTCTGCTTCTTTGAAAATAATGGCCACATTTTGGTTCGCTGCAGACAGGGAGAGCCGCATTACAGTGACGGCATTCGCACAAGACATACAGCGCTGACGCAAGGCCTTATGGGGTCGGGTGCTGTTTACAACCACAAATCACAGCTGGTGCATGTCCAGGGAACTGTGACAAATGTAACATACGTGAATGACATCCTGCGATCCGCAGCCACACCCCTTCTGCACAACTTCCCAGACGCAATTTTTCAGCAAGACAATGCACGACCACATGTTGCTGCGTGAACAAGTGCGTTCTTGTTCTCGCAGAATGTCAGCTTTTTGCCCTGGCCCGCAAGATGCCCACACTTGTCGCCAATCGAAAATGTGTGGGATATGGTGAAACGCCGGGTACAGAGCTGTGATCCAGTGCTCACCATCACAGATGAACTTCGAAAGCAGGTGAATGCAGCATGGAGGCCATTTGCGCCGTATACGCGTCGACGCTGTCATGCATGGAACAGATTATCAGGGCCCATGGCGGACCCCGTACCTACTAGGCAGTAGTACACATGATGAAAATAGTTGAAATGAAATGCTAGTTGGTTCAAATGGCTCTGAGCACTATGGGTCATCAGTCCCCTGGAACTTAGAACTACTTAAACCTAACTAAGCTAAGGACATCACACACACCCATGCATGAGGCAGGTTTCGAACCTGCGACCGTAGCGGTCGCGCGGTTCCATACTGAAGCGCCTAGAACCGCTCGGCCACATCGGCCGGCGAAATGCTATTCATTTCTGCAGAACATACGAATGTACATGCCCTGTGAATATGAATGTCCTGTCTCTAGTCGTTCAAGGTGTTCTGTTTTTTTTTCTGAATATGAGTGTACCATACATATTGTAAAATCACATTATTTAGGAATTGATCATAGGTATCGTGTAACAGACATTTCTCTTGTAGAAAGGTTTTTCGTGTCTCTTCATCAGTTTTCTGTTAAATTATTCTGCTTATTACATTATGTATTACTCATCTCCAATTCTTCAGATGCATAATTTACAGTGTCCCGCATTCATTCGATAAATTACGCTCTGAACGGCAGTTAGGTCCAAATAACACCACATTCCGAGTCCACACACGCGTATTTACATTGATTAACGTAGTTTTAGATGTGTTTTTTTAAATCCATGTACTGTAAAGAAATTTTGGTCTCCTTTCAGTGTATTTAAACACACATCACAATCAATTAGAGTATACTGCCTCTGAAGGTGAATAGGATGTTTCGCTCGGCTCAGGCTCATAGTATTTACAACCGTAGGGAATCTGCAATGTTACAGGAGAGGATTCATCAAACGTGGTGAACACTGGCGGAAACCAGCAGTAAGCTTTTTCATCTGCACTTGGTTATTAGTAATACTACGCAGCGTGGTGGCTGGAATAAGACTGACGGTCTAACATTTAAAACTATGGAATTTAGTGCAGAAATATCAGTAAATAGACAGAACAAGTTCACTAACCTTCAAAAGAACATTTCAGGAGGTTCAGTTGAGGACAATTCTCGAACTGTTATTAAACTGTCTGACAAAGATTTGTCAGAAGTTGAAATTTCTATACTAGCCAAAGGAGGCAATTTTGCTGTGACGCCCCGAAACGTACCCACGGAGGATATTATAGCAAATAGTGAGGTAGGCATTTGTCAGCTTCCACAGCAGTCCGCTGATGTAATTAAGATGGAAACAGCTGGGATTTTACGTTCTTACTGATCGTTATCTGCATAAAGATTCAAACCACCACCCTAGACAAGAATGAAGTGTAACAAAAACCTTGGTAGACAGGGCGTACAAAATTTGTGAACCTGTTTATTTAAAAGATGAGACTGAACATCTACGGACGACTTTCGTGAAGAATGGCTATTCTAGTAAGGGGACAGATCGAGCACTTCTCTCTAGGAAGAGAATCAGGAGCAACGACGAACAACAGCCGCCCAACGGGAAGGTTTCTCTTCCGTTCATTAGTAAGGTCAGAGATCGCATTGGGAAAGTGTTAAGCAAGTATGGGGTGGAAACTATTTTCAGACCCACCAGGAAAATAAAAAGTTATTTAACATCGCCAAAAATGCATGACATCCTTTGGGTACACCGGGGGTACATAAAATTCCTTGTAGTTGTGGACAGGTTTATATCGGTACCATAACGAGAAGTGTTAACACCCGTCTTGTTGAACATAAGAGGAATTACCGCCTGGGTCACACGGATAAATCGGCCGTAGCAGAACATGTTTACCAGATAGGTAACTATGAAATAAAATTCAGCGAGACGAGCGTCATATCTCAAACCTCGCATTATTATGCGCGCGTGTACAGAGAAGCTATCGAGATTGATAAACACCGTAATAATTTTAACAGGAAAGAGGAAGATGTTAAACTGGATAAAATATGGGTGTCAGTGTTGCACCGGAATCGTGACGCTCGATTACTTTCAATCGCTAATGTTGGCATTACCAGAGACAGTCTCATAGCCGACGCCACGTGATGGACAGCGGCACTCTCTGCACTGCCTGTGTAATCAGCGCTTTGTCGAGTTCTCTTTGCAGAACGCCGCTTTACCTCGGAGGATGTCTCCCGCAGTGGGAGACGAAACGTCAGGGGAGAGTTTTGTACATCGACCACAGCCAATCAGCCAGGAAGTTTTAAGTGAAGATCTGAGTTTGTTGTTCCTACGTCTGTCTGCGACTCATAGTTACTGTCCAACTGAGTACACAGAATGAAGTTTGAAATGATTCTATGCCCTGGTACCGACAAGTCGCCTGTTTACTATCGTTGCCAGCTGTGCGGTGAAATGGTGCTGCAGCGTCACACAGTCAACCACTGGCCGCCAAAGGTTACAATTTTACACTTTCCATCGATACCTGTATGAATATCAGTTTATTACCAATTTACAAATTTCCTTCGTGGTGCGTCGTTATTATTTTCAGAGTGTGTTACTGCACAATGTATGTAAACCATTTAAAACATTACTTCGTGAAATTTACAAAATGATTTTTTTTTCTTACAAGGAGTGTGGCTTTATATTGCGAGACTCACCAAGTTTCATCTTATCTGCCAACTGATTATTGAGAGGGGAATTTATAAACGACAGTTAGCTACCCACCAGTTTCCGAGCCGGCCGCGGTGGCCGAGCGGTTCTAGGCGCTTCAGTCCGGAACCGCGCGACCGCTACGGTCGCAGGTTCGAATCCGGCCTCGGGTATGGATGTGTGTGATGTCCTTAAGTTAGTTAGGTTTAAGCAGTTCTAAGTCCTAGGGAACTGATGACCTCATATGTTAAGTCCCATAGTGCTCAGAGTCATTTTTTGAACCAGTTCCCGTCACCACATGCGAGAGTTCAGTGGTTTCGAACATCAACTAGTCACTGAATGCCACCTGAGGAACGAATCCATCCAGGGCATTTCAACCCTTCCAGAGTTTCCTAAGTCAACCGCTGGTGATGTGATTGTGAAGTGGAAACGAGAAGTAACAGCCACACCTGAATCAATATCTGGCAAACCTCGAGAACTGACGGACAGGATCCGCCAAGCATTTTGGAGGGTGGTTGCAAAAAGTCGGATGAAATCAACCGGAAGGAATCACTCGTGAGATCCAAAGTGCTACCAACAATCTAGCTAGCAAACTGGCTGTGCGTAAAGAATTCAAAGGAATGGAGCCACTGGTCGAGCAGCTGCCCATAAGCCACACATTTCTGAACTCAGTACTAAGCCACGCTTGAGGTGGTGTAAAACGCGACGCCACTGGACAGTGGGTAACATGAAACGAGTGATTTTGAGTAATAAATCACACTATACCCTGTGGCAATCCGATGGAAGGTTTCGCCTGGAGAACGTTGCCTGGCGCCATGTTTAGTGCCAACAGTGAAGTACAGTGGAGGTGATGTCAGGGTTGTTTGTTGTTGTTGTGGTCCTCAAGTCCAGAGACTGGTTTGATGCAGCTCTCCATGCTACTCTATCCTGTGCAAGTTTCTTCATCTCCCAGTACGTACCGCAACCTACATACTTCTGAATCTGTTTAGTGTATTCATCTCTTGGTCTCCCTCTACAATTTTTACCCTCCGAGCTCCCCTCCAATACTAAATTGGTGATCCCTTGATGCCTCAGAATATGTCCTACCAAACGATTCCTTCTTCTAGTCAAG
Source organism: Schistocerca nitens (assembly GCF_023898315.1). NCBI lineage: Eukaryota > Metazoa > Arthropoda > Insecta > Orthoptera > Acrididae > Schistocerca > Schistocerca nitens. The sequence continues at coordinate 697,030,192 of NC_064616.1, read as the reverse complement.
CTGTGCCACAAATTTCTCTTCTCCCTAATTCTATTCGATGCCTCCTCATTACTTATGTGATATACCCATCTAATCTTCAGCATCCTTCTGTAGCAACACATTTCGAAAGCTTCTATTCTCTTTTTGTCTAAACTATTTATCGTCCACGTTTCACTTCCATACATGGCTACACTCCATGCAAATACTTTCAGAAAAGACTTCCTGACACTTAAATCTATACTCGATGTTAACAAATTTCTCTTCTTCAGAAACGCTTTCCTTGCCATTGCCAGTCTACATTTTATATCCTCTCTACTTCGACCATCATCCGTTATTTTGCTCCCGAAATAGCAAAACTCATTTACTACTTTAAGCGTCTCATTTCCTAATCTAATTCCCTCAGCATCACCCGATTTAATTCGACTACACTACAGTCTTGAACCGCGCGACCGCTACGGTCGCAGGTTCGAATCCTGCCTCGGGCATGGATGTGTGTGTTGTCCTTAGGTTAGTTAGGTTTAAGTAGTTCTAAGTTCTAGGGGACTTATGACCTCAGCAGTTGAGTCCCATAGTGCTCAGAGCCATTTGAACCATTTTTGACTACACTACATTATCCTCGTTTTGCTTTTGTTGATGTTCATCTTATACCCTCCTTTCAAGACACTGTCCATTCCGTTCAACTGCTCTTCCAAGTCCTTTGCTGTCTCTGACAGAATTACGTCATCGGCGAACCTCAGAGTTTCTATTTCTTCTCCTTGGATTTTAATACCTACTCCGAACTTTTCTTTTGTTTCCTTTACTGCTTGCTCAATATACAGATTGAATAACATCGGGGATAGGCTACAGCCCTGTCTCACTCCCTTCCCAACCACTGCTTCCCTTTCATGCCCCTCGACTCTTATAACTGCTATCTGGTTTCTGTACGAATTGTAAATAGCCTTTCGCTCCCTGTATTTTACCCCTGCCACCTTCAGAATTTGAAACAGGGTATTCCAGTCAACATTGTCATAAGCTTTCTCTAAGTCTACAAATGATAGAAACGTATGTTTGCCTTTCTTTAATCTATTTTCTAAGATAAGACGTAGGATCAGTATTGCCTCACGTGTTCCAACATTTCTACGTAATCCAAACTGATCTTCCCCGAGGTCGGCCTGTACAAGTTTTTCCATTCGTCTGTAAAAAAATCGTGTTAGTATTTTGCAGCCGTGGCTTATTAAACTGATAGTTTGGTAATTTTCACATCTGTCAACCCCTGCTTTCTTTGGGATTGGAATTATTATATTCTTCTTGAAGTCTAAGGATATTTCGCCTGTATCATACATCTTGCTCACCAGATGGTAGAGTTTTGTCAGGGCTGGCTCTCCCAAGGCAATCGGTAGTTCTAATGGAATCTTGTCTACGATGTCAGGGTATGGAGGCTTTTTCGTTGATAGGTTGTGGTCCCCTTATTGCGCTTAAGAAAAAATGGTTCAAATGGCTCTGAGCACTATGGGACTTAACATCTGTGGTCATCAGTCCCGTATAACTTAGAATTACTTAAACCTAACTAACCTAAGGACATCACACACATCCATGCGCGAGGCAGGATTCGAACCTGCGACCGTAGCGGTCACGCGGTTCCAAAGTGAAGCGCTTAGAACCGCACGGCCACACCGGCCGGCTATTGCGCTTAAGAAAACGGTAAATGCGGAAGGTCATGAACAACACAGTTTACAGCGTCGTGTGCTGCGTACAGTTGAGGAACAGCTGAGAGATCATTATTGTATGTGCATGACAGTGTACAAGTTTTCATAAAGGAGCATACGTTAGGTAAGGGTTTGTGGATAATAATGTTCTTGAAATGGACTGGTATGCCCAGAACCGCTACCTGAACCCAATGGAACACCTCTGGGGTAAGTCAGAACGTCCAATTCGCTCCTGATCCCAGCGTTCAACATCGATACGTCCTCTGTTTTCGGATCTTGAGGAAGAATGGGCTGCCACTCCTCCACAGACATTCACACACGGCTTTGAAAGTGTCCCCAGCAGAATTCAAGCCATTATAAAGGCGACAGGTGGACACACTGCGCATTAATGCCCACCAGGAGGTGTCCGGATAGTTTTAATCAGATAGTGTATACTGTAATGCCTTACGGAAGGACAACAAAAAATAATATCGTCGTTTATTTTGACTTATTAAAACACAAAGTTATATTTTGGTTGGCATAGTTCTGGACGTGGAAAATTAGTCAACGGGTCTGAGTCCCATGAAACCATTATTGTAACAGTTAATCTTAGATTGCAGCTGACTCAAAGTGGGACAGGTATCACATCTTGTGCACAGAAATCATGAGGACCGTTATGCCTCATAACACTGCTACTCTCAAAGCGCAATTATTCGCGCGTGAATCGTTTAACTATAATTTATATCGCAATTTGGAGCAGAACTGTGCAATTAGACCCGGATGCCTCGTGACCGCAGCCGCAGATATGTACGCCAGCGACGCTACGCAGCCACACACTGCAAACGGCGCAACATTCGCTCTGATTTCGCCACTGCTGCACTTTATGCAAATTCTCTCACGTCACGTACGCCCTAAGCGTCGGTTGTGCGTAGATTTGGTTATAAATTAATATTGCTGCTAGCGGAAGGGAACTGTAGAAGCTTTAGCTCGTTCATTTATGTAAATGTCGCGTGAACATTTTAAACCTTCTATAAAGGTTTTCATTATGAGCAACATAAACGTACGTTAATTCAGACGTGGAAGGTTGCGAATTTTCAATTTCAGTAATAATAATGTTCATTTCACTTCATTATTTATGATAGTGCGTAAATGTTAGTGGGAAATTCTAACAGTAGAGCTTTTAGTTATGCACATTGCTGAAGACCTGCTTTCACAAACTTGCGAGGAAACATCACGACTCGACCTCATATCTAAAGGAGAAAAAGCATAGTAGCAAAGTATCAGCCCCAGCAGGCGAGTCCGCACGAAAATCTGGGCCATAATTCTGACAGCACATAGTTATGATCTACTGAAAGTACAGCTTTTAAAGTTTTTCGCGCACCGATTGTCTGTCACTCGCTCTGGCCCACTATAGTCACTTAATACCTTGGCGCGAAGTATTGTAAAGTGGAGCGAGTAAGATTATTGTAAAATCCTATTTTGACACAGGTGACATGCTTTGTTCATTTTGTCGAATGCGAGGTTTCTAACCTGTAGCTGGCGCCAGATATTGATTTGCTTTGAACATTTTTATTTTGCGATTCACAAATGCAGTGTAAATGAATGAGTGTGTCATTAAAGAAGTATCATACGGCTAATTAATGATTAACATCGCTGTTATGGCTTATTGGATTTCAAAGTTGGAACTGAGACCGTGAAGAAAATTTGCAGCAGACACGCTGCTCTTCAGAGTGATTAGCATCATTAAATTGTAAATCAAAAATCGTTAAACTAATTTCATAATAATTGTTCGATTGCATTAGTTTTATTCATTTTGATTCTGAGTCATATATACAGGGTGATTCTTATTAACGTTTAAAAATTCCTCTAGCGACGTAAATGACACTGAAGTAAGTGATGTAATATGAGACACATTGGGCTGAAAATGTCGGGAAATATCGAAAAGTGGATGACAAGTATTGAGCATGTGACGTACCTGATTACGTATGCTCGTCCTGATGGGACAACTGAGTCATGTATTACCTGCATTCATGAAAACGGTGCAAGTTTCGAACTCTTTTTGAAAATGTGATGTGTTGTAAATCTAGAAGCCAAAACATTTTTGTCCCCGCAATATCTAAGTACATGCTGTTCTTATTATGTGGTTCTTTACTTTTATCCCTTCTGTTTTTGTTTACAGACTTGATTTAATAAAGAAAACATAGATCATTTACAGGTAGCGACGCATTCTGGAAGCTTATACTCATTTATTTGGGACGCCATACGGTAGGTTTTTGCTGTACTGAACTTCGCAATAAACCAGCAAAGACCGCGAGACCGGTAACTAAGGTAATAAATTTTACCTGAATGTAAACACTAGAGCCAGATATTTTGGAGAGGGAAATCCAGTGGGCCCTTTAAAATATGGCTGATAACAAAACTAGTGGACATGATGAAATACCAGTAGAATTGCTTAAAGTCAGTGGAAAGGATGTAGTGGAAGTGCTGCACTCAATATTTAAAAAAATACGCATCACGCAGCAGTGGCCAGAAGACTGGAAAAGATCAGTATTCATCCCCATTCCAAAGAAGAGAAGTTCTAAAGAATCCTCAGATTATCGAACAGTCGCACTTATCTCACATGCTAGCAAAGTCATGTTGAAAATCTTACAAAATAGACTTCGCCAAGATCTAGATCGAGAGCTACCAGAAGAACAGGCTGTATTTAGGAAAGGAAGAGGAACTAGAGATCAAACTGCTAACATTCGGTGGATTATGGAAAAAGCAAGAGAATTCCAGAGAGATATGTGCCTCTGCTTTATTGACTACGCCAAAGCCTTTGACTGCGTCGATCACAACAAATTATGGGACGTACTGAAAAACATGGGTGTACCAGATCACCTCATTCATCTGATACGGAGTTTATACCTTGACCAAGAAGCCACGGTGAGAACTATGTATGGAACAACGAAATGGATAAAGATTCAGAAAGGGGTCCGGCAAGGCTGCATACTGTCACCGTACTTATTCAATCTGTATGCAGAACATGTTATTAGGAATGCGAGGCTAGATGAAGGAGAAACAGGAATTAAAATAGCGGGAATAAATGTAAAGAACCTCAGGTACGCGGATGATACGATCCTGTTGGCAGAAAGTGAAGAAGAATTGAGAACACTCTTGCTGAAGGTGAAAGACGAAAATGAAAAGGCCGGTCTTAGGCTGAATGTGAAGAAAACGAAAATTATGGAAACTACACCTACCAATTCGTGGGGTATAGCAGGAGAAACCATGGTGATAGTGACCACATTCAGTTATCTTGGTTCCCAGATCTCTGCTGATGGCGACTGCAGCCATGAAATCCGGAGACGCCTGTTGCTCGGTAGACAGGCGATGTCAAACCTTGACAAGGTTATAAGGTCCAGAGATATAACACTAGCAACAAAGATCCGTATTGTGAGGGATATGGTCTTTCCAGTTGAGATGTATGTTCCATGGACTGCAAAGAGAACCAACAGATCAATATTGGAGCAAATAAAACCAGATTTCTCCCTGGAAGGTCTAATGTTAAAACAAAAGCTGACCTACTTTGGACACACAATGCGAAGGCATGCCTCGCTGGAAAAAACATTAATGCTGGGGAAGATTGAAGGAACTAGAAGAAGAGGACGTCAGAGGATGAGATGGATCGATGGCATCACAGAAGCAATGTGTTCCAACCTGGAAGGTCTGCGAGAGAAAGTGCAAGACAGGAAAAAGTGGCGTGATTTCGTTCATGGGGTCACGAAGAGTCGGAATCGACTAAACGAATAGAGAGAGAGAGAGAGAAACACCAAACTATCCTACCCAGTGCCAAAAAATACTGCGTGTTATACGCAGGGCTCGAATCCTGAGCCCCACGCACTAAAGTCGTGCACGTAGGCCGGGAGCCACACCGACTTGAGTACTAAACGTGGGTTGGGATGATAAGGTGTGACCGATCGATATGCTCAACCGCTGCACTTGCAGCGAGGAACGTCATCTTGTGACGTCACATATTCAACATCTGCCATGCACATCTGGAGTGTTTCCCGACTTTTGCGGACCCGTGTGGCTTTTATTAAATTACTCGTTTCAGCGTCATCTACGTCTCTCCGGGAGTTTCTAAACCTTAATAAGAACCACCCTATAAAGCTGCAGAATATGAGTACGAGAAAACTGTTAAAACATTAAATGTATATGTGCGTGACAGTGGTGTTACGTACTTATTTTAAGCGTACTTATTTTAAGCGTACAATAATGTGTGTTCTCGAACAAGATCTTAAAACATGTTGGGCAGATATGTCGGCCTCGCCCTTGTCTTCTCTCGCCTTCAACATCCCGCAAGTAGTAGGGCTCCGGTTGGTTGTTAGTCCACTGTACAATACTTTTTACTCGGTCATTAGGTGACAGCAGTGGGGCGGAGCGTTTGATAAACAACCTGTGCACACGAATTTTAAAGAGCTGTGCTTTCAGGTCATAATTGCATACTACCAGAATTATGGTTCAAATGGTTCTGAGCACTATGGGACTTAACATCTGTGGTCATCAGTCCCCTAGAACTTAGAACTACTTAAACCTAACTAACCTAACGACATCACACACATCCATTCCCAAGGCAGGATTCGAACCTGCGACCGTAGCAGTCGCGCGGTTCCGGACTGCGCGCCTAGAACCGCTAGACCACCGCGGCCGGCACCAGAATTATGGCTCAAATGTTTGTGCCAGGTAGGTTGCTGGGGCTGGTACCTCGCTTGAATGATTTTTTAAACTACTGGCCATTAAAATTGCTACACCACGAAGATGACGTGCTACAGACGCGAGCAAATGATTAGCTTTTCAGAGCGTTCACACTAGGTTGGCGCCGGTGGCGACACCTACAACGTGCTGACATGAGGAACGTTTCCAATCGATTTCTCATACACAAACAGCAGTTGACCGGCGTTGCCTGGTGAAACGTTGTTGCTATGCCTCGTGTAAGGAGGAGAAACGCGTACCATCACGTTTCCGACTTTGATACAGATCGGATTGTAGCCTATCGCGATTGCGGTTTATCGTATCGCGACATTGCTGCTCGAATTGGTCGAGGTCCAATGACTGTTAGCAGAATATAGAATCGGTGGGTTCAGGAGGGTAATACGGAACGCCGTGCTGGATACCAACGGCCTCGTATCACTAGCAGGTGAGATGACAGGCATGTTATCCGCATGGCTATAACGGAACGTGTAACTACGTCTCGATACCTGAGTCAACAGGTGGGGACGTTTGAAAGACAACAAGCATCTGCACGAACAATTCGACGACGTTTGCAGCAGCATGGACTATCAGCTCGGAGACCATGGCTGCGGTTACCCTTGACGCTGCATCACAGACAGGAGCGCCTGCGATGGTGTACTCAACGACGAACCTGGGTGCACGAATGGCAAAACGTCATTTTGTCGGATGAATCCAGGTTCTGTTTACAGCATCATGATGGTCGCATCCGTGTTTGGCGACATCACGGTGAACACACATTGGAAGGATGCATTCGTCACCACCATACTGGCGTATCACCCGGCGTGATGGTATGGGGTGCCATCGGTTACACGTGTCGGTCGCCTCTTGTTCGCGTTGATGGCACTTTGAACAGTGGACGTTACATTTCAGATGTGTTACGACCCGTGGCTCTACCCTTCATTCGATCCCTGCAAAACCCTACATTTCAGGAGGATAATGCACGACCGCATGTTGCAGGTCTTGTACGGGCCTTTCTGGATACAGAAAATGTTCGACTGCTGCCCTGGCCAGCACATTCTCCAGATCTCTCACCAATTGAAAATGTCGGTCAATGGTGGCCGAGCAACTGGCTCGTCACAATACGCCAGTCACTCCCCTTGATGAACTGTGGTATCGTGTTGAAGCTGTACCTGTGCACGCCATCCAAGCTCTGTTTAACTCAATGCCCAGGCGTATGAAGGCCGTTATTACGGCCAGAGGTGGTTGTTTGGGTACTGATTTCTCAGGATCTATGCAGCTAAATTTCGTGGAAATGTAATCACATGTCAGTTCTAGTATAATATATTTGTCTAATGAGTACCCGTTTACCACTTGCATTTCTTCTTGGTGTAGCAATTTTGATGGCCAGTAGTATATGAGGTCAGTTTGGTGATATTCCTTGTTACAGAGATGCTAATTTCTCCCGCATTCTCGATGAGCCATGAAAAATTTACGCCTCTTTTTGCCATAAAACAAAATATAGCGTTGAGTGAGATTGCTGTCGTTTACTATCAGGTTATCAAAACTCTTAGCTGTGTGCTGAGTGTTTACGCTACTGCGAACAGTTAAAATGGTACTCACAGTCGTTTTCTCGAGGCAGCGCAGGAGATGGTGATGCTGTAGTTCAAAGATGTCCTCTTGGTGGTACGAGTCGTCCATCTCGAGGCCTGACTCCTGGGCGGCCAGCCGTGCCTCCGCCGCCTTCTTTTTGCTCACAAACGCTGCTCCCGACGACGCCTTCGCTATTCTAATCCTTGCCAGCCTGGCTTTCTGTAACAGAGAACACATTAATTCACGTGAGTAGAGGAAGAATCTTGTTTTGGGAACAATACGTGAAAATGTACTATGCCTAGAGCAGATGGGAGCGTAGTCTCTCATCTGAAAAATTGACCTCGAAACTCTCATCACAACGCACAATAGGAAACGAAGATGGCTATGAATGTGAACGAATCTGTGTGTACTTCTACTGCAGCGATGCATGACGACATTATGCCCGCTATTGATCTCCTCACCGGCCGCTCTTGTAATAGTTTTTTTTTTTTTCCTCATCTTTCATTTTCTCTCGAAATGGAGGGCCCTTGTCGAACTAAGATATTTTGCGCCTAGTCTTGAAAGTATTGTGGCAGGGAGATGCCAATTAAGAATAACAAATTATCTCAAGCCACGATGTTTTTGAGCTTGCGGCCTGTAAGTTGTCACATAAGGGATTTGCCGCGCACGGTACTAAGAAGTCTTTACACCCATGTTCTGTTATTAGCATGTGGTAAATAGAACACTGCACCTAGTCGGACGTAAGAATGACAGGCTGTACCGTTCCCCACATCTTCCAATACCTAAATTTCCAAGTGTGCTCGAACTGTCACAGATAAAGCATTATGTTTTTATCACGTGTAATTTAATGCGATTTTAAATAGCAATGTTTTGCTCCTTCAGACGAAACAGTTCATGTTGCCTTGCTGCAGCTAATAGAGTAATACAGTTTGAAACAAACGAAAAGTTTACAGCCCGTAACATAACACACAAAAGCGTAAATATGTACAAACGGTAACCATAACAAAACAGACCAAGAGAATTCACACAGTTCTGAATGTAACGAATTATGTTAGGTTGCAGCAAATAACGATTCGAAACGACATCCCTTAACACCGATGAGAGAGCGTAGAAGGTTGGGAATTCTCGAAAAAAATCGTAAATAACTGGGAATAATTTCATTGGACAAAATATGAGTCACCTCCTTGAAAGGATACACCGGTCGCTTTGAATCGTTTTAGGTGTACATCTGATACCAGGTGATCATGTGACCCTCCACCGCTGGCGTAAGTCATGGCGGTAAAGTGTTGTGTGGGTTCCAGTCGGTTGTATGGAACTAGTTTAGAAACAAGGATCAATGCGGAGACATGAAAGAATGGCATAGACATGCCCGTCGCCACACCATAAATGATACTACCCCGTTTCTTTGTGTATCAACGCGGACAGACAGCTGTAGCCAAAAACAGTGGTGTACCACTGGTACCACATGGTATAAAAATATTGGGTGTAAAAAGATTCCAACCTTCAGAGACCACAGACGGCTGTTACGATTTGTCAATGAAAATAGGTTTCAAACCCGGGGGGAATTGCTGTTGTCTGTGAATGTAGATCCATCTCAACCAATTTCCGGGCGGAAATTGCGAAGCGAACTGCGGACAATGGACATTTAGAGTCGGATATCTCGAAAAAGGCCATTGCCCACCGCAGCTTATAAAACTGCACGTCTTCAATGGGCGGACAACACAAAAGCTGCATAGTAACAGTTTGAAAACGTATAGTGTTGTCTGCCGAGTACGATTACGCACAGTCCAGTCACATTAAGGGGGGACGTTGATGAAATTGACCAAAAATGTCATTTTTCGATTTATTTTTTATTTGTTAGTACAACTCATGGACAATATGTTCCCAAAGTTTCAATGTCGAAATCGCATCCGAAGTGCCTGAAAATTAATTGAAAGTGTGACGCGGCTTCCCTGCCACGCCCACGTTTTGAAGCAGCACTTCAATACCAGCTCAGTGAACAACGATTCTGTGTATTACTTTCAACCAAACGTGTGTGGGATACATCTAGAAGGCCGTGATACATACTCTTTGGTTTCATAGATTTTCTTTGGCCGATCCTGCAATTCTCAAAAAGTGAGTTCATGGCAAAACCTAAAAGTCAAATGAGTCTCTATATTCACTCATATGGAAACGATGCCCTAAAACACATTTGCATCTGCTACAGTTGTCAGAATTGCAACTTATGACGCAGTTATTGTATTTAATTATGGGAACGTCGGGAGGATGAAGGTATTAGAAAGAATGGGCTTCAAGATAGGAAATTTTACTCAAGACATCCTGAGAAAAATAGATTTACATCGCGTCTTTGCAGCTGAAAAGTCAGTTGAAGACCTGGTAAAGGAAAGAAGACAGACAACAAGAAACCAGAAGAGAAGCGTTGAAGCGAAAGACGACCCAGAGTACAAATGTGGTGCCTTCTGAAGAAGTGACACAAGGAAAAAAGCTAGGTTGAACTTTAAATTGCGTTTTCTGAAAAGTTCGTTTTTTAAAGTTTCTGTACCTTTTCCTCAGATTCTATGAATGCTAGAACTATGAAATTTTGTACACAAATTTCTGTAAACCTAATAAACGTTGTCTCAAGAGCAAATTTTGAAATTCTGATTGAAAGCTGAGATATGGGGCAAAGTGCTTGGAATTTTACACGTATTTAAAATTGTACTTGTGGAATTATAATAAAAAAATTATGAGAATTCTTCTATTTGACCTTTTCCAATAAACTCATGAGAGAAGCTTACTGCATATAAAGAGATCTTTGTAGAAATCTCTTGAATACTTTCTGAGAAAAAGGAACACACTTTTTTAAAAAAATAAAACTTAATATTTCATTAAAAAAAAAGTTGAATATATATAATGAAAGGATTTTTTACGTAAATGTGTTACTTTCACGTAAAGCGTGGTACAAAATTTATTGCCGTACCTCCAGAACTTTGGATTTGGTGCATGTTTGAAACAGTGTGTGTTTTTCATCAACGTTCCTCCTTAATGTGACCACCGTCTATGTTCTGCCTCAGGTGGCACCACTAGCGGTGGAGGGTAATAAAGCGTGTCGGAGGACGCAGAAAACAGTGCAGTCGATGTAATGTGGAAACGGAGCGATTTATCTGACGTCCAAAAGGACATGACCACTGGTGGGAGCATTTCCGAAACGGCTATGTTTGTAAACTCTTGGCGTGCCATTGTGCTTGAAGTATATCGTGCATGATAAAATGACGCTATCTAACACCGGTGCTGAGGAAACTGTGGTGCTCTATGGGCCATAGATGGCAGGGGTGAACAACGGCTGCGGAAATGTCGATTGGTTCAAATGGTTCAAATGGCTCTGAGCACTATGGGACTTAACATCTGAGGTCATCAGTCCCCTAGAACTTAGAACTGCTTAAATCTAACTAACCTAAGTACATAACACGCATCCATGCGCGAGGCAGGAATCGAACCTGCAACCGTAGCGGTCGCACGGTTCCAGACTGAAACGCCTAGAACCGCTCGGCCACACCGGCCGGCTTGTGTATTGGCTTATAGACGTGCAACTGTTGAGCAACTGACCGTCCAGGTGAACCAAGGGGTACCGTCAGGGTCTCCACAACTACCATACACCGAACGTTGCAAAGCTTGGCCGTCCGCAGCAGGCGCCTGGCTCATGAAACCATGCTCACTGCTGTTCATCGTCTACGAAGGCTCGAATTTGCAGTCTAATACCGTAACAGGTCGCCTACTGAGTGGCGATGGGTGCTCTTTTCAGATGAATCATCAGATTGACAGCAAACACCCTACAACAACCGTCGGAAGGATACTAGCCGTAGGAGGGACCTTGATGGTTTGAGGAATGTTTTCGTGGAACTCCTGGGAGATCTCGTCATTCTGGTAGGCACAATGGGTCAACACAAGTATGTGTCTGTCTTTTGTGACCATGTCCACAGTCACGTGCAGCATGCGTTTCCTGGTCACGATGGCATCTACCAGCAGGACAATGCACCATGTGACAAAGTGGTTCGAAGAGCACCAGGATGACTTTACCGTACGCCCCTGGCCAGCAGACTCTCCGGATTCAAACCCAATCAGGAATCTGTGGGATTACATCCATCGGTCGCCATGGGCCCTCAGCCGAGAAACATATGGCAGCTGTCCGTGGCACTGGATTCAAAAATGTTCAAATGTGTGTCAAATCTTATGGGACTTGAATGCTAAGGTCACCAGTCCCTAAGCTTACACACTACTTAACCTAAATTATCCTGAGGACAAACACACACACCATGCACTATGGAGGACTCGAACCTCCGCCGGGACCAGCCGCACAGACCATTACTGCAGCGCTTCAGACCGCTCGGCTAACCCCGCGCGGCGCCCTCGAGTCGGCATGACTCCACATCCCTGTTGGTATCTTCCAGAACCTCACTGATTCTCTTCGTGCGCGTCTTGTAGCGGTGTGCGATGCAAAAGGTGGTTATTCAGGTGTGGTGTCACCGCCAGACACCACACTTGCTAGGTGGTAGCCTTTAAATCGGCCGCGGTCCGGTAGTATACGTCGGACCCGCGTGTCGCCACTATCAGTGATTGCAGACCGAGCGCCGCCGCACGGCAGGTCTAGAGAGATTTCCTAGCACTCGCCCCAGTTGTACAACCGACTTTGCTAGCGATGGTTCACTGACAAAATACGCTCATTTGCCGAGACGATAGTTAGCATAGCCTTCAGCTACGTCATTTGCTACGACCTAGCAAGGCGCCATGTTCAGTTGCTATTGCTATTGTAAATAATGTACAGACAAGAGCTACGTTCAACATTAATGGATTAAAGTTAAGTATTCCACCAGCTACATCCTTTTTTTCTAGTCTACATTCCTTGTCCTGTTCCAGACCTCACGCCAGCCTTCGTGCCTATCGGCTTCCTCCAAACTCCGTGGGTTGGCTCCTGCCAATCCACATCAGGCTTTTCACAAGTGATCATATTAATGTGACTTGACAGTGAAACGGTTATAGCAACGGCCAAAAAAATAGTATCCAATTACTTAAAGTCAGCCTTTGACGCTGTGATCGCCACTATCAGCCGTTATCAGTAATCATCCGTCATGAAGATGATGTTCTTCAAGACGTAGCGTGGGATTAGCCGAGTGGTCTAGGGCAATGCAGTCATGGACTGTGCGGCTGGTCCCGGCGGAGGTTCGAGTCCTCCCTCGGGCATGTGTGTGTGTGTTTGTCCTTAGGATAGTTTAGGTTACCTAGTGTGTAAGCTTAGGGACTGATGACGTTAGGAGTTACGTCCCATAAGATTTGACACACATTTGAAAATTTTTGATTTCAAGACGTAAATCTGTGTCTGTTTACAGTAAATAAGATGCCGTATGGCGGTTATGCCTATAATAGTGAGTAACTTTCGACGTTATGTCGCTGTTGTGTTTTCCATGTCAGTGACTCTGCTTGTATATTGAAGAAACTTCTCGGTTGGCTTCACCAAACTGAACAAATATTTTTACGGTTCCCAGAATAATTTAAAGTCCTCAACAGAAGTCATAGACGGTAGCTCCTCGTCTATAATAGTAGTAGCATGTGAATTCTGTCCACGAGAATATAAAATTTACTGTGGTAGTGGAGAAGGCCCCCCCCCCCCCCCCCCCATGAACCATGGACCTTGCCGTTGGTGGGGAGGCTTGCGTGCCTCAGCGATACAGACGGCCGTACCGTAGGTGCAACCACAACGGAGGGGTATCTGTTGAGAGGCCAGACAAACGTGTGGTTCCTGAAGAGGGGCAGCAGCCTTTTCAGTAGTTGCAGGGGCAACAGTCTGGATGATTGTCTGATCTGGCCTTGTAACATTAACCAAAACGGCCTTGCTGTGCTGGTACTGCGAACGGCTGAAAGCAAGGGGAAACTACAGCCGTAATTTTTCCCGAGGGCATGCAGCTTTACTGTATGGTTAAATGATGATGGCGTCCTCTTGAGTAAAATATTCCGGAGGTAAAATAGTCCCCCATTCGGATCTCCGGGCGGGGACTACTCAAGAGGACGTCATTATCAGGAGAAAGAAAACTGGCGTTCTGCGGATCGGAGCGTGGAACGTCAGATCCCTTAATCGGGAAGGTAGGTTAGAAAACTTAAAAAGGGAAATGGATAGGTTAAAGTTAGATATAGTGGGAATTAGTGAAGTTCGGTGGCAGGAGGAACAAGACTTTTGGTCAGGTGAATACAGGGTTATAAATACAAAATCAAATAGGGGTAATGCAGGAGTAGCTTTAATAATGAATAGGAAAATAAGAGTGCGGATAGGCAACTACAAACGGCATAGTGAACGCATTATTGTGGCCAAGATAGACACGAAGCCCACATCTACTACAATAGTACAGGTTTATATGCCAACTAGCTCTGCAGATGATGAACAAATTGATGAAATGTATGATGAGATAAAAGAAATTATTCGGGTAGTGAAGGGAGACAAAAATTTAATAGTCATGGGTGACTGGAATGCGAGAGTAGGAAAAGGGAGAGAAGGAAACATAGTAAGTGAATATGGATTGGGGGAAAGAAATGAAAGAGGAAGCCGCCTTGTAGAATTTTGCACAGAGCACAACTTAATCATAGCTAACACTTGGTTCGAGAATCATAACAGAAGGTTGTACACATGGAAGGATCCTGGAAATACTAGAAGGTATCAGATAGATTATATAATGGTAAGACAGAGATTTAGGAACGAGGTATTAAATTGTAAGACATTTCCAGGGGCAGATGTGGACTCTGACCACAATCTATGGGTTATGAGTTGTAGACTAAAACTGCAGAAACTGCAAAAAGGTGGGAGTTTAAGGAGGTGGGATCTGGATAAACTGAAAGAACCAGAGGTTGTACAGAGTTTCATGGAGAGCATAAGGGAACAAGTGTCACAAATGGGGGAAAGAAATACAGTAGAAGAAGAATGGGTAGCTCTAAGGGCTGAAGTAGTGAAGGCAGCAGAGGATCAAGTAGGTAAAAAGACGAGGGCTAGTAGAAATCCTTGGGTAACCGAAGAAATATTGAATTTATTTGATGAAAGGAGAAAATATAAAAATGCAGTAAATGAAGCAGGCAAAAAGGAAAACAAACATCTCAAAAATGAGATCGACAGGAAGTGCAAAATGGCTAAGCAGGGATGGCAAGAGGACAAATGTAAGGATGTAGAGGCTTATCTCACTAGGGGTAGGATAGATACTGCCTACAGGAAAATTAAAGAGACCTTTGGAGAACGGAGAACCACTTGTATGAATATCAAGAGCTCAGATGGAAACCCAGTTCCAAGCAAAGAAGGGAAAGCAGAAAGGTGGAAGGAGTACATAGAGGGTCTATACAAGGGCAACGTACGTGAGGACAATATTCTGGAAATGGAGGAGAATGTAGATGAAGACGAAATGGGAGATATAATACTGTGTGAAGAGTTTGACAGAGCACTGAAAGACCTGAGTCGAAACAAGGCCCCGGGAGTAGACAACATTCCATTAGAACTACCGACAGCCTTGCGAGAGCCAGTCCTGACAAAACTCTACCATCTGGTGAGCAAGATGTAGGAGACAGGCGAAATACCCTCAGACTTCAAGAAGAATATAATAATTGCAATCCCAAAGAAAGCAGGTGTTGATAGATGTGAAAATTACCGAACAATCAGTTTAATAAGCCACAGATGCAAAATACTAACGCGAATTCTTTACAGACGAATGGAAAAACTGGTAGAAGCCAACCTTGGGGAAGATCAGTTTGAATTTCGTAGAAATATTGGAACACGTGAGGCAATACTGACCTTAAGAATTATCTTAGAAGAAAGAATAAGGAAAATCAAACCTACGTTTCTAGCATTTGTAGACTTAGAGAAAGCTTTTGACAATGTTGACTGGAATACTCTCTTTCAAATTCTAAAGGTGGCAGGGGTAAAATACAGGGAGCGAAAGGCTATTTTGTACAGAAAGCAGATGGCAGTTATAAGAGTCGAGGGACATGAAAGGGAAGCAGCGGTTGGGAAGGCAGTGAGACAGGGTTGTAGCCTCTCCCCGATGTTATTCAATCTGTATATTGAGCAAGCAGTGAAGGAAACAAAAGAAAAATTCGGAGTAGGTATTAAAATCCATGGAGAAGAAATAAAAACTTTGAGGTTCGCCGATGACATTGTAATTCTGTCAGAGACAGCAAAGGAATTGGAAGAGCAGTTGAACGGAATGGATAGCGTCTTGAAAGGAGGATATAAGATGAACATCAACAAAAGCAAAACGAGGATAATGGAATGTAGTCGAATTAAGTCTGGTGATGCTGAGGGAATTAGATTAGGAAATGAGACACTTAAAGTAGTAAAGGAGTTTTGATATTTGGGGAGCAAAATAACTGATGATGCTCGAAGTAGAGAGGATATAAAAGGTAGACTGGCAATGGCAAGGAAAGCGTTTCTGAAGAAGAGAAATTTGTTAACATCGAGTATAGATTTAAGTGTCAGGAAGTCGTTTCTGAAAGTATTTGTATGGAGTGTAGCCATGTATGGAAGTGAAACATGGACGATAAATAGTTTAGACAAGAAGAGAATAGAAGCTTTCGAAATGTGGTGCTACAGAAGAATGCTGAAGATTAGATGGGTAGATCACGTAACTAATGAGGAGGTATTGAATAGAATTGGGGAGAAGAGGAGTTTGTGGCACAACTTGACAAGAAGAAGGGACCGGTTGGTAGGACATATTCTGAGGCATCAAGGGATCACAAATTTAGCATTGGAGGGCAGCGTGGAGGGTAAAAGTCATAGAGGGCGACCAAGAGATGAATACACTAAGCAAATTCAGAAGGACGTAGGTTGCAGCAAGTACTGGGAGATGAAGAAGCTTGCACAGGATAGAGTAGCATGGAGAGCTGCATCAATCCAGTCTGAGGACTGAAGACCACAACAACAACAACAGTGGAGAAGGGCGGCTGTCTGCCATTTCTGGACGTCTTGCCCACACATGCAGATTTGTATTTTCGGGCTTCTAGCTGCCACCACATATTGCAAACTTTTGTTGTTCTTCGAACATTGGTGCACCAGACACATGTTGTGTCTGATGGAGACAACCTTGCAAAGGAGCAACACCGACAAATGGTATTGAAAGATGATGGATATTCTTCACCTCAGATTAGTACAGCTTTAAGAAAGCAGAAACGTGGCCACTCACAACATCAAGAGGAGGAGGAGCGGTTCAAGTCCTGGGCGTTCCTCCAGTAAGTAAGCTTTATTTCGTCGTAATTAGCCAGAATTTTAAGAAAACACGTCAAAGTAATTTTCTGTCCACCTACAAAGACGTTTCCTCTTCTCGGTTCGGCGAAGGAAGATCTAGGATTGCGGAAGGCTGGGATCTACAGAATACCTTGCCAGTGTGGCAAGGATTCTGTGGCCAGACAACGCGCGCAGTGCATGAAAGATGCGTTGAACATGTTCGCAACACTCTCTTTTCGCAGCCCAGTATCTCCACAGGACATTCCATGGATTACTTTGTCACGGACATCTTGACCTCGACTAGATCCTTCTGGGATCCAGTTATTAAGGAATCGGTGGAAATACGTTTAGCCGAAGGTCTTATTTATCGTAATGGCAGCTTTCAGCTGGATATGGCTTGGGACTCGCTGATGCGTTTAATTTCTTGAGAAAGAAAACATTTTATGACCAATGACTGAAGAGCGGAGTATTCTACCGTTTCCAGCCCACCCATGGCCAATATGAGGCTTTGGGGATGAAATAACACTAAAGGAAAAACGAGCAACCCTAGTACAAAACACTCCCCTGAATATAGCTGAATGTTTGTCAGCTGAAATATCGTTGCAAGAAGTCAACGGTATCCGGCTGCAGTCGCGAAAGTTTATGGAATAACACTGACTGCTTACTCTCATTCTTAGATAACGGAACATTCGTTTAAAATACTGAAAATCTAGCACCAAGACAATGTCTCAAATTTGTAATTATTGCTTTTTGTGTTTGCCGTCTTTGAAAATCCAAACATTTCTTTCAGATATTTTTTTTTACATTGTTCTGAAGTGCTACAAAGACAATGCACTTTATTTTGAAACATTTCTAGAAAATCTTATGTAACACTCCAGTGTGCACTCGACAATGACGACAATGTATACACTGTTTCTGTGTTTGAAAAGATCAAATGGTTCAAATGGCTCTGAGCACTATGGGACTTAACTGCTGAGGTATTCAGTCCTCTAGAACGTAGAACTACTTAAATCTAACTAACATGCCCGAGGCAGGATTCGAGCCTGCGACCGTAGCGGTCGCGCGGTTCCAGACTGTAGCGCATAGAACCGCTCGGCCACCCCGGCCGGCTTGAAATGATCAGTCACATACATTTTTATATGAGTAATTCTTCTAAGACTTTTATAGGTTAGGTAAAACTAAACAACAATGTAAGCGACAACCCGGCTCTGTAAAAAAATTTCTATTCCTTACATTCTATGTGTCTTCAGCAACAGAGCACCCACGAGTTTTGGCTCTAGGATGCATCTGAGGTGTCTATGAGCGTCGTATTCTTATTACTAGTCCGATAGTAATTGTCCGGCCTGTTGAATTCATTTTCAGTTTTTCGCTGGAGAAAATTTTCTTAGGCGATTTGCTTTTCGCACATCACTCTGCTGTTGATCAACATGAAAAACTCTTTTGTTACGAATTGCTGACCAGAAAATTGATGACAATAATTTCCTCTAGAATCAAATGATGCTGAACACTGTCCAAGAAACGCAAAGTGATCTAGGTGGCAGTATATCTCGAATATGTAGTTTTTTTAGTTCCTTAGACCTTCCGGTGTGTAACATCCAAGTTACAGCCCGAAACAAGAAAATAAAACTTTACCCTTCTAGCCATCAACTAAATGAAACTGCAGTACTTATGAGAAAAGGACACAACTCTTTTGAGAATGGTTCAAATTTTCGTAATATATATTTTCCATTTATTCTTCTTTTTATTTATGACATATACTGCTCATGATACCTACGTATTGTGTTAACGTACTGAGTGGCTATACTTCCGACAGCAAGCGTTTATAGAACTTTTCATTCAGTATGCTATATTTATCTCACTGATGTAAGTTTGGTAGTAGCCAGTGGGTTGGCGATGTGATCGCAAGTCGCTCTTTCCATTTGGAAACCGAGGTTAGGTTATTAACTTACTCCGATGGTTAAAATGTAACACCGAGATAGACATATCAACAGTAGATTTTGGGGACTCCCACCAGTTGTGGTTGGTAGTTTTATTGGAGTTATCTAGCTGAGCTTTCGTTAATTGTGATTTCTTTCTGAACTTTTCTGTTATTGCATGCGTTCCTCTTGCTACAACGTGACCTTAACGTTGGGGGAGGGGTAGGGATCTAGGGGAGGGGGCGACGACCCCATGCCAGCTGAGGAAAACACATGACATCATCCGGGGGGTGGGGGTGACAGTGGGGGTAATTAATTGTTTAATTTAATTAATCTGCATATGAATTTGACAGCAACTTGATATCAAAAGGCCGGCCGGTGTGGCTGAGCGGTTCTAGGCGCTTCAGTCTGGAACCGCGCGACCGATACTGCCGCAGGTTCGAATCCTGCATTGGGCATGGATGTGTGTGATGTCCTTAGGTTAATTAGGTTTAAGTAGTTCTAAGTTCTAGGCGACTGATGACCTCAGAATTTAAGTCGCATAGTGCTCAGAGCCATTTGAACCAATCTTCGTGCTAGCGAAACCCTACCTTTGCCAGAAAGGTCGCCGGATTTCTCCCCAAGTGAGAAGGTTTGGAGCAGTATGGGCAGGGCCGTCCAACCGTCACGGGAATTTGACAATGTAAAGCTCCAATGGGACATAATTTGATACGATATCCGTCGGGACGACTTCCACAAACCTTATGTCAGTACCCAGCCGAATATATGTATGCACAAGAGTTACAGTGGACCAAAGTGTTACTGACTGCTCACTTTGCAAAGCTATTTCTCTTGAATAAATCATCGAATTGTTCTAAAATACTACACATTTGTTGGTCTACACATGTACATCACATCTACAATTTTCCATCCGACTCGGATAATTTCTTCGTGGTGCGTCATTTTTCATTTTTGTGTCGTAGAGCGTAGTTTAACTAAACTGCTAATTTACTCTACAGTTCGAGACCCGGTTCGGCACAAATTTTCACTGTTGGGATTGGGATGTTTGGGGGAAGAGACCAAACAGCGAGGTCATCGGTCTCATCGAATTAGGGAAGGACGGGAAAGGAAGTCGGCCGTGCCCTTTCAGATGAACCATCCCGGCATTTGCCTGGAGATATTTAGGGAAGTCACGGAAAACCTAAATCAGGATGGCCGGATGCGGGATTGAACCTTCGTCCTCCCGAATGCGAGTCCAGTGTGCTAACCACTGCGCCACCTCGCTCGGTTATTTTTCACTGTCGTCATTCCATCACAGACATGATGTTTGTCCATATTCAGAATAGCGAATACATTTCATGTACTTCATAACGGCTGCAGTCGCTGCAGTGCCTCTTCCTTTGGACGTGCAGGGATTTCCGAAGGAACATTATATCGTACTTTTGAACAACAGAGGCGCTGCAGCATCGTATCGCCTTCACTATTTTATCATTGTCGAGGGGACGACGTACTACGTCAGACACGTTACCTACTATACGGAGCAAAATTCCTGCTCGTAGTAAAACCCAGCTTAAGCGTTATAAGACGAAGGGGGTGATGGATGGACGACCTGGAGAAGAGGTAGTAGGGTGCAATTGTTTAGATGTATTAGAAGCGTACTGTAACAAGAGTACAATTTTGTAATGTCTCCGTTCTGTCTTGTAATGTGGACAGATCTTACGAGTACTTAAATACTTCCGAATCAGTGTGCTGGACTAACTGTAAGAACCCCAACACTGAGAGTGTGATGTTCAGGTGCTTTCCATAATGCTGCAAGAATAGAGAAAAATTGTTAATCACGTAAAACTGACTGGTGAATTTAGAATTTTGGAGGGAATTTCTTTGTCCCAGGGCTGTGCTGACGTCCCACCCCATCACCCACCCGGGAACTGGCAGGAAATTAAAAATGGCAGTGCCCTTTTCGGAATTCGAACCCTGGTCCTCCTGGACAGGAAGCCAAAGTGCACCCCCCCCCCCAACACGTGGAAAATGTCCAGATGCAGGAGAGGGAGGTTAGGTTAGTGTACTTTATTTATTTTGGTTGGGAAACTGAAGTAAAGATTGGTCCTAATTATGTCATTAGTCATAAAGATCAGGCCTAATTACACAACTATATGCATAGAGCTACAAAAGGATTGGCTAAAATCGCAATACAGCACAAAAATTGACGATGCCATACAACTGGTGTTATCCTGCTGGGAAAAATTTCACAATACGACTCACAACTAGTGGCAGATGCACTCAAACTCTACCCTACACCTACTAGCTGGCAGAAAAAAGGCTGAGGTGTAAGGTACTATCCTTTTTTTTTGGCAGGAAATATATTCAACTGGCGAGATGCTGGTGTTGGACAGAGGGGAGTATAATAAGTGTATTACTTGTAAACATAAAGCTGAAGACTGTATCTATCGCGGTTTGATGTCAGAGTTCCCTACAGAAGCCTGCTTGACAATCACCCTGCAGCTGAGGTAATCGAAGCTACCACAATTGATGGAATATGAATCACTGTTCTAATTACACATTGAAATTGTAGTGAAAGAAACCAGTACTCGTAATGAACGCATCATAACGCAACACATGTACTGGGGGTTGGGAAAAAATCATCGTAATAACCCAACTACGGCAAAAACCGACCCCAGAAGATTGCAGAGGGGTAGCAGTTGCAGCTGTGTACCCCACGATGGGCGCTCACAAACTAACCATCTTGGAGGCAGTCTCAACCCCCTCCCCTTGCCGCTCCATCCCTCCATTCCTTTCGTCACTGTAAGTAGGGATATAGCCCTGTTCTATCTTGCCACTGGTCGTCTACAAAGAGTTCCTTCTGGTAGCATTGATATACTGTCTCCAGTGTGTTGAAATCAGTCACAGATAGCAAAAGGCAAGAAGAGGTAGCTTCCTGCACTCTCTTAAACGTATTTCTTCAAAAGACTGGACCAACTTGGAACAACAACGAAATTCCAGAGAACTCCCCAGATCGCTTTTTCAAACGTCCGATGACTGGAGAACAGGCAGACTGCCTCCGCCGCCTCCACCGGCCACAGACCCTGCCGTATCTGTGAGCAGAGTCTTCCCCAGTTGTGGCCCCAGGGCGGTGCACATGGCTGGATGCTCAGTTCGGCGGTTCTTCGCTAACGCAAAAGAGAAATAAAGTGGTACCACCCCACCCTACATGCCGGCCGCCTGGTCAGGCACAGCTGCATCAGTGATCTCACACAACTGAACCGTCCCCACACCACCACCATAAGTGACCGCCGTGAAAACAGTTCCCTGTGACAAATGTATTTAACGTCAATGCATCTCTGATAATCCAGCATCTATTAAAAAGGAGAACACAATCGCGACGATAATAAATGCCCTCTTTCCACGGAAATGGGCGCAAACCATTTTCTTTTAGTTTTATGTGCAAAATCGGTATAGTTTTTACATTAGACTGCACAATTCGCATCTCATTATTTTGCAACATCCAGCTAAGTACGCCACGACCGGTTACATATGACCAAAATTCAGAAGTTATTTCGAAATCGTCGTCAGAGTAAAGAAAAATCGAGAATTTAAACTCCGAAGAAAAAGAAGAATCATCTGTATTAAGGAATTCCTTTCACCTTGATGGTAATGAATACACGACTTGAGAGCGTCTCTCGCATTCAAATCTGTGTCTATAAATAAACTGTCATGCACGTGTGTATTACAAACATTTCACACATGTGAAATAACATTAGATAATACAGTCTTTTACGCCATTACCTCACATATTGGAAAAAACACAATCAGTTTACGTTCGAGAACAGCAAGCTATAATTCAAGAGGACCTTGCTGTTTTGTACACTATAGCAAGTTCCGTCTTACCAATGCAATGCTCTATGACACCCGCGTTCACGAAAACAATTGTGAGAGCCTGTCTTGAAATAGAACCTCCTATAAGATTTTACCGCGTTTCTCTCTTCCACTACATCGAAACCAATAACCGACTGCGTGCTTACATCTGACATTTTTGCTCCATAGCTCTCTTTTCCGACATGTATGTAAAGTTTCTATCATACAGCAGACTCTTGTGTTCTAGTTTCTTGAGCACTTTGATCATCACAGAATGTATCACGCAATCTACTCACAAGTTGGGAAAAAAACA